>NW_024412376.1:143491904-143536904 GCF_014898765.1 Herpailurus yagouaroundi | reverse complement strand
CCTAATTCCAACATCTCGTTTCATCCTAAGATTCTGTTCTGATTCTAAGAAACCCCATTAGAGTTATATTATCTCACTCA
Organism: Herpailurus yagouaroundi; assembly: GCF_014898765.1. Lineage (NCBI taxonomy): Eukaryota > Metazoa > Chordata > Mammalia > Carnivora > Felidae > Herpailurus > Herpailurus yagouaroundi. Next base: position 143,536,824 of record NW_024412376.1, on the reverse strand, counting down.
TGTCAATTGGCACAGATTAACCTAAATTTACAAAATCTGAATTATAACCTTGTTTTTAAAAATGTTAACAGTTATCCCCATTTAAAATGAGAAGCAAGGGGCGCCTGGGTGGCTCAGTCGGTTGAGCGTCCGACTTCAGCTCGGGTCACGATCTCACGGTCCGTGAGTTCGAGCCCCGCATCAGGCTCTGGGCTGATGGCTCAGAGCCTGGAGCCTGCTTCTGATTCTGTGTCTCCCTCTCTCTCTGCCCCTCCCCCGTTCATGCTCTCTCTCTGTCTCAGAAATAAATAAACGTTAAAAAATAAATAAATAAATAAATAAATAAATAAATAAATAAATAAAATGAGAAGCAATGCCACCTATGTATTATTCAGTAACAATTATTAAGTACTTTAATGTTTACAAATACTAAAACTTCAGCATAGATGAAATTATTAGGGATCAACTATTAGTTGTTCATCTTATGGATGGATGGATTATTTCTGTCATCATGAAGGGGGATATTCAACAACTTCTTGTTTTAGAGATTATAAAATAGAGATTCTCCGGGAACCTGGGGGGCTCAGTCAGCTAAGCATCTGACTTCAGCTCTAGTTATGATCTTGCAGTTGTAAGTTCCAGCCACGTATCGTGCTCTGTGCTGACAGCTCAGAGACTGGAGCCTGCTTCAGATTCTGTGTCTCTCTCTCTGCCCCTCCCCAACTCACACTCTGTCTCTCTGTCTCTGTCTCTGTCTCTCTCTCTTAAAAATAAATAAACATTATATATATATATATATATTTTTTTTTTTTTTAAATAGAGATTCTCTACAAAACTGTGGAGTATTGGGGCACCTGGGTGGCTTAGTCGGTTAAGCATCTAACTCTTGATTTTAGCTCAGGTCATGACTTGTGGGTTTTGTAAGTTCCACCCGTGTGGGGTTCTGTGCTGGTAGCACGGAGTCTGCTTAGGATTCTGTGTCTCCCTCTATCTCTCTGCCCCTTCCCCACTCCTGCTGTCTCTCTCTTTCAAAATATGTAAAACTTTATTATTTTTTTAAATGGTAGAGTCTTAACATTACACAAATACATAGGAAAGGGAAAAAGAGTTACATAAACAATAGCAAACTAACTTATGAAATTTATTGCAGACTCCATGGTGATGGAAACTGTATTAATGAGGGTTAATTACGACAAGTATAATGTGATATGTTCTCCTTCCCAAAATAAAGGTAATGCATTTTTTTGTTTGTTCTGAATCAGTTTTTTTGTTTTACTTAAATAGGCAAATTTAGTTAAGCGACTTCCTGTAAAGTATTGAAATAAAGTATATAAGTGAGCTGCGAAAAAATATAACATGGTTTATGAGAATGCTTTACTCTTACTTTGATACTTCTTCTTTTATTCAACCTATATTCTCGGGGTACCAATTAAGCAGCAGCCACTACGACAGGTATTGAGAGTATAGCAGAGAATCTGACAGAGCCCTGCTATTACTTGACTACAGGGCCCATATAAGACCCACACAAGGATGTCAGATCATTTCACTATTACAGCAAATACTAGCTGACATTAATACCGCTTCTACTCCTTTGAAAGTATTTGACCTACGTAATGCAACAAATGTAATAAGCTATTCCCATGCACATTACACTTTGTTACGCCATTTAAGAATACAAAGCAAAATGGTCTCTGCCTTCCCAAGGTCTGCAAACTAGCAAAAACAATGGCACTGTGACTAAATAAATGAATAAATAAATTAATTAAGAAATAAATAAAACCCTCGTGATATCAGGAGATGATATGGTAAAGGATGGGGAACGACTAATATAATTGTGAACCAGTAGGGGCGAGAAGGATGCCTGATCATATCTAAGTGGAGAATCAAAACAGTTTCATTCAGACGAGTAGAAAGAGAAAGGGGAGGAAAGTCAGGTAAAGGTAGAGCCTGAGTTACTTTCCCCCAGGTCCTCTGAAGCTCACGAAGAATCCTACCTTCCTCTTCTTACCTTCTGCTTGTCTGCCAGCAACTCTTGGCATTTCTTGGTTTGCTCTTCTCACCTAACTGATCTCTGTCGTTGTCACCATGTGGCATTCTCCATGTTTCTGTCTTCATAAGGCCATCTTATAAGAGCAATCATGTTGCTTTATGGTCCACTCTACCCCAGGATACTTCACCCTAACTCGTTATTTCTACAAAGACCCTATTTACTAATAAGTTCCTTTTCTAAGGTCCAGAGGATAAGAACTTAAATATATCATTTTTTAGGAGAGACACAATTCAACTCATAGCAAGACCTAATATATATAATATAGCAAGACCTGATATAAAAAGCACCTACTCGGACCAAACTATATCTAAAGAGACATAGCAATTCCAATTGTATAAAGTATATTGTTGGTTGGAGGGTGAATTTGTAGAATACCTTTGGAAAGCAATGAGACTGACTATATTGAAGAACATTAAAACATTCATACATTTTAGCCCCCAAAAAATAATTCTAAATACAGAAAAAGTATTCTAAGCAGGTGCTTTTAGAGCATTCTTACTGAAATTGAAAAAAAGAGATAAAAAGCATGTAAAAATATGGAAATCAGTGGGTGAATTTTAGTTCATCTAATTCATCAAAAACCAGGCTACAAAAAATTAAGTTTAGAAAAAGTTCATTACATGGGAAATATTTCTATCAATTGAAAATTGGCTGAAAAATTACCCATAGTAGATAATATGTTATCATCTATGTACCCAAAAATAAATTTTTAAAACTCCATTAAAATTTAATGGAAAAAATGCACCAAGATGCTTGTTATGGTTCAATTAGGTAATGAGGAATTAGGAATTCTTTTTATTTTCCTAAATTTTTTATATTTTAATATTTTCATAACATGTATTAGGTTTATTATATATAAGAATGTCTATTGATAAAACATTTTTCAAAAATAGGTTTGTGAAATTATAAACAGTAAAATGTTATAGCTCTCATTTGTGTTAACATAGACACTATATGAGCAATTCAGTTTCGAGAGAAATACGCTAAAGCATTTATTCTACATGTATAAAAGGAAACATGTAAAAGTGATCATTACATCATCATCCCAGTAAAACTGGAAACAACACAAATGTCTATCAAGAGGAGAATGAATATAAATTATAATATATTCGTATATGAATATAAATTATGATATATTCCTATATTCTGGAGCAAACAGGAAATACAGTGAATGTATACAGATCTATACTTTGAATAAATGCTGAAAATAATAAACATAATTTATAGTTATATATAGAAATTACACACAGTTATGTAAAGTTATATACAGAGTTCTTCAAGAAACAGAACCAATAGGAGTTATAGAGATAGGTATAGCTATAAATATAGATATAGATAGATATAGATTTATTTTAATGAATTAGTCCATGTGATCATGGGAGCTGGCAAATCCAAAATCTGCAGGGAAAGGTTGACAGGTTAGAAACTCAGGCAAGTTGACGTTATAGTCCCGAGGCTAGAATTTGTAGACCTGGCTGGCAGGCTGTATTTTTATTTTATAGTCTTGAGGAAGAATTTCTTCATCTCTAGGAAACTTGTTTTTGCTCTTAAGGCCTACAACTGATTGGAGACCTACCCACATCATTGAGGGTACTTTTTGTTTAAAGCCAACTGATTGTATGTATTAATTATATCTACAAAATACCTTCACAGAAACACCTAGACTGGTGTTCAACCGACAACTGAACACCATAGCCTAGGCAAGTCGACATATAAAATTCACCATCACTTAGAATAATACCATAACATCTACATACATAATATTGGATACAAAACAACTCATCATTCATTTATCCAAAAAACATATTTTGAGGGGCTGCTGTGGACCAGGAACATCACTGATCAAACAGACAAAAATCCCTGGCCCTAAGGGAGTCTACGGTTGGAGGCAGACCATAAAAAAATAATTTGTTAGTGTTGTAGAGGATAGGTGACAGGGAAAAAAAAATAGAGCAAGATAAGGGAGACTGAAAGTGGTGGAATTGTGCTTAAAATGGTCTTACATAGACACAATAGACATCCCTGAGGTGACATTTGAGCAAAGGCTTCAAGGAATATTGTGGTTCATTATTCAGCTTTCACTGAGTGATGTTGTGTTAACCCCCAAGTCACCATTTAGAAAAACGACTGTGTGTTCCTCAAGACCTTTGTGGATCAGCTGTGGCACTGCTTTAAGTCGTTCTAAATCCAGGAAACAGATTGAAGCAGCCACCTCTGTCTGGAGCATGTCATTCCCATGTCCCAGAGGGGGGGAAAAAGTGGAATCACAAAATGCCCTTATATATCCTCCTTCTTGGACTGACATGTGTCATTTCCATTCACTTGTCATTGGCCAAAGCATATGATCTGATCAAACCCAACAACAGTGGGCTAAGAGTATCTATCTCAAGAGGAATATCAGAGTGTGTTTGAAAACAATAATACCATCTTGTTTCCTTCCCTTCCTCACATAAAATATACTTCCCTCACCCACACAAAGGAAAACAACCTAATGATGAATAGTCTTCAGATCAGGGTCATACATGGCTTTCTTGATGCAGAGATCTACGAACCGAAAAGTCAAGTTTGCTGTCCATGACACTATATTGCAATGGTTCGATGTAGACAGGCTAACCACAGTAAATATTCCCACTGGAACAGGGTGAGGAGGAGAAACACACAGTCCTCACTGACCTGTAGTAACATAGAAATCTCCCCAGGGAGAAACGGCAAATGACCTGCACCCTGAAGAAAGAGAATGTTCATCAATTAGACCCTGTTTCTGTTGCCTTGAAGTAGATCCTCAGTCCATTGTTCTATTGAAAGTCTGTCTCCCTCTGGGAGATTTTTTTTCCTTTTCTATTTTCCTCCTCAGGCTTATCTGGGGAGGATATTGGAGAGGATGTTCTCCCTAAGGACCACACAGCTTTCTCTTTCTGTCTGTGAAGATTAGAAGCCCAAAGTTTATTTTAAGTCTCAAAGAGTCACAACGTATGTTAAAACTTTTTTTTTATGTTTATTTATTTTTGAGAGAGAGAGAGAGAGAGAGAGAGAGAGACAGTGCGAGCAAGGGGAGGGGCAGAGAGAAGGAGACACAGAATCCGAAGCAGGCTCCAGGCTCCAAGGTGTCAGCACAGAGCATAAACGCGGGGCTCGAACTCACAGACGGCGAAATCATGACCTGAGCCGAAGTCAGATGCTTAACTGACGGAGCCACGCAGGTACCCCATAATGTATTTTAAATCCAAACTAATGACTTCTTTGGCAGCACAACTCTTCCAAAAGCTTAGTTAGCTTTTCTCCTATTACTCAGCTTTATATGTTAGTAGCTTAGCAGCAATTATTCTTTTCCAGACTTAACTGTGGGTTACTTGAACATACCAAGATTTGTTGGGAAAGCCATGCCTTAATCTTTTTTTTTTCCCTTGAGCCATTTTGTCTAACTTAAAATTTTTATTAGGCACTACCTTAATCATTTTGGAGATTTTAACAAAGTGTTTGAGGGCTAGGATTCTAATTTAGTTCTTGCAGAAGGGATAGAGTTTACATTAACCTTTGTTTTCAAAGGCTATCTCAGTTTTATTTTTTATCTGATGGAAATGAGAAACAGCGCAAGCTTCTATACCTAGAAGCTTTGGGAATTTCTGAGTTTCCTATATTCCCTTTCAGTTGTACTTGCAAGGTAGCCAATTATTTTCTGATCATCTTTTTTTTCTTATAGTGCCAGATAAAAGCATCCAGTATCAACCAAGGGAACACCCTGTTTCTTACCAAATGCTTTACCACTACATAACACCGTAATTACTTGTTGAGACTCCAATAATAGTCTCCTGGGTGCCCACTAGCAACAGGAAAAGTCAATCTGAAGGGTTACTGTGTTTGTTTAATCAGTGCCCCAATTCTTGGTAACACTTTCTATCCTAACTTTCATTAAGTGTAATACAGTAACAAAAGTCCCAATTTCAAGGGCTTCCAACAACAAACAACAAATTCTTCTCTCTTGTGTTACAAGTACCTCATGGGTCAACTGTTTTTTTTTTTTTTTTTTTTTTTTTTTTTTTTTTTTTGCTCTCTGTTGTTTAATACCAGGCCTCAGGCTGAAGGAGCAGCCCCTGTCTGGATCATGCAGATCTCAGAGCAGAGGGAAAAGATCCAAGATAAATTATACAACAGCTCTTCAAGCTTGTGTTTGGGAGAGGCATATAGCGCTCTGTTCATTTCATTAACCAAAGCAAGTCATGTATCCAAGTGCAGTAGCAAAATACCTTCTTATTAAAGCAGGAAATGCTTGGCAACTATAACAGTCTGCCACAGGGAGAGAGAGCAATCCAGACATCTGGGGCAAGAGAATTTCAGGCAAAATGAGCAGCCGGTACAAAACGTGTGACTGTGCCTGCCATATCCAAGGAAGAGCAAAGGAGGACAGCATGAATGGCAAAGAGTGGGCCAGCTGAAAAGCAGTAAAACTCAAAGGGGAAAGAAGGAGCAAAATTTTTTAGGGTTTTGTAGGCTCTGTAATGACTTTGGCTTTTAGAGTGAAGGGAGAGTTTTGAGCAAAGAAGTTACATCACCTTTCCTTTTGAAAGAATCAGTATGGTTGTTATGACTAGATGGAAATGGACAAAGGGAGTAGGAGGAGACAAAGTACAAGGATATTCTATCAGAGTGATAAAGTGATGCCTGGGACCATAGTAATAGAGAGGCAGGTACTGAGATATGGTCAGATGTTTGGAAGATGCGTCACAAGGTCTCCAAGTGAGCTTGATATGGGATGTGAGAGAAAGAAAAGTCAAAGTTAGATTCAAGATCTAGCTTCTAACTTGCAAATGGAAAGAAGCTGTCATTAACTGAGATGGGGAGATGGTGGGCACAAGAGGTTTACGGAGAAGATTAGGAGTTCCACTCACATACAAGTTTGTGATGACAATTAGATACCCACATGTAGAAGTTTGGGGGAAAGAAGGAAAATGTTCCAACGTAGGAGTTTAATAGCCCGTAATTTTATTTAAAACATAGGACTGAATGAAATCAATAACTTGGTGAGATTAATTAGAAAAGATGATAAAGTCATGCCAATTTTTAGAGATTCGGGAGAAGAAAATGAATAAGGAAGCAAGATTTAGTTTACAGGAGGAAAGCGAATAATGTGTGATGTGCTGAAAGCCACGTAATTAATGTGTTCAAGGTGGCAGGTGTGATCAAATGTATCAAATGATGCTACTGGATTCCTTTAGGAAAAAAATAAGATTTGTTCACTGGTCTTAGTGATTTAGAAGTTAGGGTGACCTTGAAAAGGAGCTGTGTGTATGACCTGGGGCTGAAACCTAACAGGAGCAGTTTAAGGAAGAACAAAAGAATGGAAACATCAAATATAGATAATATGTCTGGGAGAGAATGGAATGGGCCTGAGAAAAGTTTCATAGTAGATTTCAACTTCATACAAAATGCTTTACTCTTTCATAAACAAAAGACTTAAATTCAAACTTTAGGAATCTAATGACTGCTTAGAAAACCATATAAAGAGAGGGAAACTATTTTAATTTGGCAAAGACTGACTTATGATGATGATCTCTTCCTTTGTCAAAAATATGTACAAACTAAGTATAGCTATGGGGGGAACCCAAGACCTGGGACAAAGTTGAAGGATGGATTGAGATTTTTAAAGATGAGAGGTAGAAAGAAACCAAGCAAGATAGATGATATGCATATCCTTTATGAAGTCTGGGGTTGAAGACCTGTGATGAAATAAATTATCTGGGAGTGTCAGGGAGATATAATGTTAGAAATCAAAAGGAGAGTCAAATAGATTAACAGTCAAAAGTTGAAGTTAATTCCAGACTCTATGGAAGAAGGAGGGGGGAGTAGCAGGTAGAGAAGATGTAGGAGATGTTAATATTGGACAGATAAACTCTCCTCGACAACTGACATGACCCTGAACAAGTTAACCCTCCACCCACACTTCCAACACAAAGCCAATTGCATCTGGAAAACTCTATGACCCTAAGTATTTCTCTGAATTTAGTCAGACTGCTTCTGGTAATTTTTAAGTAAGTTTCTTTATCTATAAAGAACAAGTCACAAATATGGATTTTCAATAAGCTCCTTTGAAGTCATTACTCAGATTAAGTAATTGCTTAGATTACCCCTCATAATCTAAGTTCAAAAAGTAGAAAGTGTTCAGTATGCACTATTCAGTGTATGATGTTTGTGTAGCTTGTATAGTTAATGGATGAACTTTGTAAACAAATGACTTTAGGCATGTACATAGCATCTTGGTGAATTATATTATATTTAAATACAAAAGGAGAAGTTGCTTTTCTGAGAACTCTGTTGAATCCCTTCTTAGGAGAGTATACATCTATGAAATAAAATTTTACCCATTAAGTTAGAGTGTGCATGTGGGTATTATTTAATTTGCAGATTTAATGTAGCTCAAAATTTCAAGCATTAAATATTTATCTAGAAAAAGTATATATATATATATATATATATATATATATATATATATGTATATATAATAAAAGTGCCTTTGGTTTTCTTTAGAAAGTTAAATGCAATCAGTGAGAAACAATGCAATAAAACTACCCACTATATTGGTACTTACTTTAATAACACAATAAAATTGCTTAATGTAATTGATGTTTCATTCCAATGTATCAATTTACAGGTAAGACCGCTGCATTAAATCAAGAGTTAAGTGGAAAGCGATGAAGTTAAATATAATAAGTTTTGCTGAGATCCAAGAAGCTTTTTAAAAAATCTAAAGGTTATATTATATTTGGGTATTTTCCTTCTGAGCATTTGGGAGTATTACTCTGCAAAGATCAGCCTTTTAAAAGTTTTAAACTGTTACCAACTATGATCTCATTTTACCTGATATTTCTGAAGAACTCTTAAAAGTAAATAAGATGAGCAAACCTTTAATTTGACATTTCTTGAATTTAAATATTCATAAGGTGATTGATATTTAAACATCATCTCCTGAAGAGCTCAATTTCAATGAACGAATCAATGTATCAAATTCAGATGTATGTATTTGGGATGAAAAGGGTACCAGTAGAAGAGGAAACCTGATTTGTTTTTATTAGAAAATGGATTTTAAGTATATATCTATCTTAATCTATAACACTTGATATTAATAGAAGAATCATTTTTTATATAACAAAAAATTCAATTTTTTTTCTATACTGCAATATTTGCTACATATCTCATTGTATTTTAATTGAAATATCTTTTCCTGTACAAATCAAGTAGACATTTTGGCCTTGGGAGAAAACTTTGCTATATTTATTATTTATTTATTTATTTACCTATCTATTTATTATTTATTTAATTTTTTTAATGTTTCTTTATTTATTTTTGAGAGCGAGAGAGCACAAGCAGGGAAGGGGAAGAGAGAAAGAGACACAGAATCTGAAGCACACTTCAGGCTCCAAGTTGTCAGCACAGAGCCCAACCCAGGGCTGGAGCCCACAAACTGTGAGATCATGACCTGACATCAACACTCAAACAATTGAGCCACCCAGGTGCTCCAAAACTTTGCTATATTTAAATCCTTTGTTTTAGGAAGAAAAATAGTGAATTTTATTATAGGAAACAAAACAAAAAAATTTCTCTTGACCTTGCATGTGAACTTCATATAATTTGTCCTTAATAAGAATAGTATGTCTGGAAACTAAGACTGTACATTTGTCTTAAGACCACAGAAATTCATGTAAGGACAGGAGCTAGGATATGAAATATAACTCAAATAGTGAGATTATTTTTATAACCAGTTGCAAAATGATTCAGTATTCAAGATCCTATTCAATTTCTTAAGCTGATGGAGAAGCTATTTTTAACTAAAAAGTCCTATTTTGGAGAGATTAAGAAACCTCAGTTTCTACCCTTTAACTAAAAATTAAATACTATACATATATTTTGTTGAATTAGAGAAAATATTTCAAATTTCAGTGTTTTATCTGAAAAGAATACAAAATTTTGAAATCAATAGGAAGTGGACGAATTTTCAAATACAAAAGGTGCTTAGAAAACTGGTTAACTTCTGAAAGGTAAAAACATTACCTTTTTAAAAAAAAATTTAAATGTTTTATTTATTTTTGACAGAGAGAGAGAGAGAGAGAGACCGAGCATGAGTGGGAGAGGGGCAGAGAGAGAGGGAGACACAGAATCCGAAGCAGGCTCCAGGCTCCGAGCTGTCAGCACAGAGCCCGACGTGGGCTCGAACTCACAGACCGCGAGATCATGACCTGAGCCGAAGTCAGATGCTCAACCAACTGAGCCACCCAGGTGCCCCAAAACATCACCTTCTTTATAGAAAATATGAAATGCTAAGAAGTAAAGTCATCACCTCCCTGAAAGAATAGATACTATACTTGTTTGCTTGGATGAAAAGGAAGGTGTGTCTACACATAAAGGCAAAGGGAGAAGCTACAGTATAAAAGATGAATAGATTTTTAATCTCTAGGAAATGTGAAACATTCTAGGTCAAATACTACCAGAAACAAAGTAAGAAAAGACAATCCTAATCCATGAAATGATACTTGCAACATTCTGGACAGAGACCTAATGTTATTACTATGAAGTAAATTCTCATTAATCAATAAGAAAAAGCACATAGCTTGAGAGGAAAATATTCCAAAGCAAGATAGATGACTGATTAATTAATTAGTGTTATAAATGACTCATCAGTACTGATAATATACAAACTTACCAAAAGTAAATGAAGGACAAAATAAAGTCACAACTGGGAGCATTCCTAACCACTTCTGCTTCGGCATTGCCTGAGGAGAGGCAATTTTTGCACAAATAAACTTTCAGAAATTTTAATGTGCCTCAGTTTATTTCACCTGTTCTGGTATCAGAAGTAACATAAGAGATCCTCGTGACCCCCAGGAGACATGAGTGACCAGGTATAGGTGTCTGATCACCCCTGGAGTTCTCTGCTTTCTCACTGCCTCTGGAAGTGGTGGGTGAGTCCCTCTCAGATCCTAGTTCCATGGTGCTTTCATGATGACTTTCAGACTTTGAGCATTTCTTTATCCAGAATGGATCTAGAAACTGGCCAGAGTTGGACTGGGTCCATGGTAGGACTGGAGCCACTGTCAGACCTCAGGCGAATACAACTTTGTTGTAAGGCTAAACAAGCCTTTGTTTTCCTGATTGCTCGACACTTTTAATGATTAGACAATATTAAGAGATTACTTGGTTTGAAACATCTGTTTAAAGTGAGATTTTTTGGGGGGCGCCTGGATGGCTCAGTTGGTTGGGCGTCCAATTTCGGCTCAGGTCATGATCTCACCATCTGTGAGTTCCAGCCCTGAGTCGGGCTCTGTGCTGACAGCTCAGAGCATGGAGCCTGTTCCCGATTCTGTGTCTCCCTCTCTCTCTGTCCATCCCCTGCTCAAGCTCTGTCTCTATCTCAAAAATAAATAAACATTAAAAAAAATACTTTTTAATAAATCAAGTGAGATTTTTTTTTCCAAACGCTTCATTTTTTTTAAACTCAGCAAAGGCTTTCCTACATCCTACTCAAGCCTCAAGCCTCAGTATTCACAATGGGAGCAGCTAAGCAGCAGCAGAAGGACTTGGGAGCTTATTATAACACAGGCTTTTAGGCTCCACCCCAAAATAGTGCCATCAGGCTCTACATTTTAACAAGGTCCAGGGTAGTGTTTATACACACTTAGCAGCACTTTTATAAAACGTTAAGAGGAAGTTAAAATATATTCCAATTCTCATAAAGAATCTTCCAGTAACAATCATTTCAGGAAAAAAAAAAAAGTTAACGTTTAATTTATGAGGTTGGACTGCTAATTGGTCCAATCCCTTTGACTTGGTAATAGTATCAGGAATCTTAAAACAGTTGCTCTCATACCAAATAACTACACTTCTGGAAATGTTTCCTGAAGAAAGAATCCAATGAAATGGAAAAAGCTTTATGTACAAAGATGTTCGAAAATAGCTGTATCTAAAATAGCAAAAAAACAAAACGAAACCAAAAAAAAAAAAAAACCAAAAAAACAAAAAACAAAACAGAAACAAAAACAACCAAAAAACCCTAAAAACATGAAAAAGACACTACATGTTCAACAATAGAAACATAAGTAAATTATAGCAATGTCGCCGATGAAATTGTATTCAATAAACAAAATCATATTTAAAACAAGTTGTATTTTGGGGCGCCTGGGTGGCGCAGTCGGTTAAGCGTCCGACTTCAGCCAGGTCACGATCTCGCGGTCCGTGAGTTCGAGCCCCGCGTCAGGCTCTGGGCTGATGGCTCGGAGCCTGGAGCCTGTTTCCGATTCTGTGTCTCCCTCTCTCTCTGCCCCTCCCCCCGTTCATGCTCTGTCTCTCTGTCCCAAAAATAAAAAAAAAAAAAAAAACAAGTTGTATTTTAAGTCATTCTTTACCCATTTCAATACCGTTAACATTTTCTTCTATTTCTAATATTATTGCTTCATGTGCTTTCTTGTTTCACTTGTCTCCTCTTTTTTTTTAAGCTATTTATTTATTTATTTACTTATTTATTTATTATTATTATTATTATTTTTTTTTTTTTTTTTTTTTTTTTTTTTTTAGTAATCGCTATACCCAACATGGGCCTGGATCACACAACAAGACCAAGTTCTTCTGATGGAACCAGTCAGGCACCTCTGTTAATTCTTTCATCCTTTGACAACAATCCTGTCATTTTGTTTTAGATGTTTTTTAAAGTTAAAGTTTTGTTTTTGTGTACACACTCTGAAAGTCTTTCTATTAATAGGTGAACTTAATCCATGAGTCTGAAACCATTTCTTTTTTAAAACCATTCCTAGGGGCGCCTGGGTGGCTCAGTCAGTTAAGCGCCCGACTTCTGCCAGGTCACAATCTCGCGGTCTGTGAATTCGAGCCCCGCGTCAGGCTCTGGGCTGATGGCTCAGAGCCTGGAGCCTGTTTCCGATTCTGTGTCTCCCTCTCTCTCTGCCCCTCCCCCGTTCATGCTCTGTCTCTCTCTGTCCCAAAAATAAATAAACGTTGAAAAAAATTTTTTTAAAAAATAAAACCATTCCTAGGTCTTAACCCATAAAAAACAGGCTATGGACTTGCCCACACATGGGTTACAGCATAACCCACTCAAATGAAACAATTGTAGCCAACACTTTACAGAACTTTCCATACGCTAAACACTGTTCTAAGTGACTTGCGTACAATTCATTAGTAATTAATGGTTAAGAACTATCATGATTCCCCTTATACTAATTGATTAAGTATATGACTGCTAATTGATTAACAACTAAAGCATGTATTTCACCATCACCCTACCATCTTATTTCACATTTTGTTAAATAAGTGATTAGTTTTATATTGCTAATGTAGTGAAGTGCCACAATCTTAGTGGCTTTAAACAACACAAATTTACGACCTCGCATTTCTTTGGTTGAGAAATCTGGTGAGTTCAATGGGGCTATTTTCTTCGGGTCTTGCAAAGCTGATATCAAAATATGACAACACTGTATAGCTTCCTGGAGGCTCTAGGATAAATCTACTTCTAAGTTCATTCAGGTGGTTGGCAGAATTTCGTGTAGATGTGGGACTAACGTGCCCTTTTCCTAGTGAGCTGTTGGCCGGTCATTATGCTCAATGTCTAGCAACTGCCCACAATTTTTGATCTCCCTCATGCATCTTCAAGGGCTAGGAGTAAAGAGTTGAATCTTCCTCATGCTTCAGATCTGATCCCCACATCCCTTTCACTCCATCTCTCTCTTTTCTGGTTCCTCTTCTACTTTTAAGAGCTTGAGTGACTACATTGGATCCACCTGGACAATCTCCATATTTTAATCAGTTGATTAGGGACCTTAATTCTATTGGAAAACTCCTTTCCAATAGAAGAATCTGAATTAATGTTGGATCAGATAACTAGAAAACAGGAAACTTGAAGATCCCTCTTAGAATTCTGTTTACTGGTCTTTCTTTTTCATTTCTCTTTACTTTCCCTCTCTAGGTTTCCAATCTGGAAATACAGCCTTTTAAAATATTAATTCTGCCTTTGGTATAAGTTAATTTTCCTAGCAAGAGAGCTACAGAAAACTCATTTCATCTCCATTTGTGCTGCTTTTCTTAATAAGTCCTTTCCCACCTGATTTTAACTGTATTTTGTAAACATATATTTTCATTTCCCATAGGTTTTAAAGATTCAGAGAAAAATATTTTTAGCTTATTTTGCTTACCTAGTCAGACCCTCACATTAAATTTCCTTTTAATTGAACAAACTGTATAGTAACATCTTTTTTTTTTTTAATTTTTAAACATTTATTTATTATTGAGCGACAGAGAGACACTGAGCACTGAGCATGAGCAGGGAAGGGGCAGAGAGAGGGGGAGACACAGAATGTGAAGCAGGCTCCAGGCTCTGAGCTGTCAGCACAGAGCCTGATGCTGGGCGCTCAACCAACCTAGCCACTAAACTGGCAACATTCTTTACCTATGTTCACTCCTTTCTCACATAACGACTTTTGCATATTACTTGCCATTCTCCATGTTTATATTTTACATACCTGCAATCAAATGTATACAATACCTTCTTTTTTTTCAACTTCAAACTGTAATTTGAAACTGATTATTTCACTCCTTTGGGAACTTGCCACTGACAGGGAAAGTACCTGAGAAAAGAATTTACAACCTTCAGAGCATGGGTAAAGACAGCCCCTGGACCTGGGTCCTGTCAACTCATCCTCCCCAAACATCACGTCTACTCATTTGACCCTCACATATTACATTCCAGCATAATGAGAAATTTGCAATTCTCACCTTTGTACACACGTCATCTCTCTGGCTTCATTTTCTTCTGCTGACTAGCTCCTATTTGCCTTTCAAGACCAAGCTAAGGTGTCACTTCCCTTCAGGAAATATTCCTAGTCCAGGTTAAGTGCCTCTCTTCTGTGCATCCTTAAAATTCGTTGCATACTTTCATCAGGGCATTTTTAAATATCCAATTTTATTTATTTTTTATTGTTTAATGTTTTTATATATTTTTGAGACAGAGAGAGACAGAGCATGAGCAGGGGAGGGGCAGAGAGAGAGGGAGACACAGAATCCAAAACGGCCTCCAGGCTCCGTGATGTCAGCACAGAGCCTGGTGCAGGGCTCGAACTCACGAACCGTGAGATCATGACCTGAGCCGAAGTCAGACACTCAACCGACAGCCACCCAGACACCCCAAAACATTCAATTTTAAACATCTGACTATTTCTACAACTCTCACCCAGACTAAAATTCTTGTGAATAAAGCCTGTGCCTCGCTAGTCGTTTTACTTGGGATGAGTTAGGCTTGGCTGCAATTAACAAATAATTGCCAAATATCAGTGAGTTAGGACAACATCGGTTTTTCTCATTTTCACACTACATGTGCATTGTAGGTCAGCTAGAGGCTCTGTTTCCTGCACTTTTTACTGACAAAGTCACCATCGTCTTTAAGGTTACCAGTTGTCATGGCGGAGGAAAAGAAAGACCATTGCAAAGTATGGGACTCATAAAATATCTCCCTGAAGTGACACACATGTTCTGTCTTTTCACCTTTCGTTGCCACAGAAAGTGCACGGTCAACCCCAGTCTCAGAAGGAAAGGAAGTCAAATCCTACCTGTGCCAGAAGGACAGGGCTATGTATGTTGGGTGAATAGCACTAATGACGATCAGTCTCTAACCATAACCAAGCATGTGTATTAATTTGCTAAGACAGCCATAACAGAGTACCACAGACTAGTGGTTTAAACTGAACTTTATAGGGGCGCCTGGGTGGCGCAGTCGGTTAAGCGTCCGACTTCGGCCAGGTCACGATCTTGCGGTGAGTTCGAGCCCCGCGTCGGGCTCTGGGCTGATGGCTCAGAGCCTGGAGCCTGTTTCCGATTCTGTGTCTCCCTCTCTCTCTGCCCCTCCCCCGTTCATGCTCTGTCTCTCTCTGTCCCAAAAATAAATAAAAAAAAAAAAACGTTGAAAAAATAAATAAATAAATAAATAAATAAACTGAACTTTATTATCCTTTTTAGAAGTACACCAGTCCTATTGGATTAGAGCCTATACTAATCCATTTTAATCTCATTTTACCTCGATTACCTCTGTAAAGATCCTATCTCCAAGTAAAGGCACATTCTGAGGCCTTGGGGGTTAGGGCTTCACCATATAAATTTGGAGGTGGGCACAATTCAACCCATCACAGTATGTAAAATAATGTCTCTGGCACATGTAATATCTTTCTTGGATTGGTGACTAAATCATGTCTGTTCTCATTTCTCGATGTAATCTTTATAACTATGATTCTAATGGATTTGCAATGTATTCTACTTCTGGGCAGAGTAAAACAATATGTATTGTTCACTGTCATAGGAAAACCAAAATTAGCACTTTCTCCTAGGAGTCTTCCCCCCGCCCGACCCCAGTTCATATTTTCTTAGGTTGAGTTCCCTACAGTGGAATAACTGGGTATAAATTGATTTAAAAATTAAGATTTTAACACACATTGCCAAAAATGCTTTCTGAAAAACAGGTCTGCTAATTAGTAATGTCACTGGCCGTGATTAACACAGTTATTTTGGCCCAAATTGCATTGCTATCATTAATTATGTTTCCGTATTTACAAAATTGTACCTTAAATTTGCTTTAAAGTGAATTTTTCACCACCTAGATGACATTTCCCTGTATATTTTTTCACTCTTCAGTTAATCTCTGACTTCTTCACCATATTACATCTGTGTCTGCCCAGTATTGTCTTCTCAGCACCTAATAAGGCAGCACATTTTATGCACTCATACAGTGGTTAGAACAGTCAAAACACGTAGGAATGACTGCTGATTCCATCACTTAATGTCAGTGAAATCTTGAGTTATTTCCTAGGCTTACTTCCTATGCTTTGTTTCCTCACTTATGGAATGGGGATCATACTAGTCCTTGTCTCATAGGTTTCTTCTGAAGATTAAATGAGTTCATGCATACCAAATATTTAAATCAAAGCGTCTAAAATGGTAAGAAGTCAGTAAATGTAGATTTTTTTTAATTAAAATTATTATCCTAGGGGCGCCTGGGTGGCGCAGTCGGTTAAGCGTCCGACTTCAGCCAGGTCACGATCTCGCGGTCCATGAGTTCGAGCCCCGCGTCGGGCTCTGGGCTGATGGCTCAGAGCCTGGAGCCTGTTTCCGATTCTGTGTCTCCCCCTCTCTCTGCCCCTCCCCCGTTCATGCTCTGTCTCTCTCTGTCCCAAAAATAAATAAACGTTGAAAAAAAAAATTATTATCCTATACAATTTGGATATTAATTATTTTTTAAAAATTGAACGACATCTTTCTAGAGTCTAATATGGCATGTTTTTCCTCCTCCAATTGTTTCTTGTCAATTTTATGAGTGTTTTTTAAGAATCAAATTTATCAAGGTATAATGTATATACAGTGAACTGTATGTATCATCTTTAATTGTGTATTTTGATGGGTTTTGAAAATGTGTACACCCATGTAATCACTATCAAGATTAGAAAAATATCATCACTCCTACAATATTCCCTTCTGTTCCTTCCCAAGCAAGTGATCAATACCGACATGCCTTGCCCTAAGTGCCCACCAATGTGCCGTGCAGCCCCCTCCCTTCCAGAACTCTGGCTTACAGCTTGCAGAGTGATCACAGCCTCCCTGTGCTCTGATCCTCGTCTCCTCAATTCCATAAATCCACTGGCCTTTCAGATTCCTCCCCCTCATCCTGCATTTCAAAAAGCTATTAAGTAGAAAGCCAACGTATAATAGGACACACCTTATTTGTTCCCTTCATTCGAGGACAGCCCTGAAAAGAGCAGTTACATGTATTTTGTCCTAACTTCTAGTTTATTTAATAAGAAGTTAAGTCCAGTCCTTGTTAAAACATCATCATGACTATTAATGGAAGTGTACGATGCTGTTTAAAGAATTTATGTCGTAGAAGATGATAGGTTTATAATGACGAAAAATCAAGATACCTTCACATGTATGAAAGAGTTCAAAGGCACACATCTTAACAATCAAAGCATGCAACACCCTTGGTCTAGACAGTTTCCTTACGTAAATGTGAAAATACTCATTTCCCATGAAAATTTAACGAAATAAGATACTTTACATTTTTCACCAGTCATGTCATTTAAAGAGCCATCAATAGAAATTCTACTAAATTCATCAATAGAAATTCTACTAAAAATATTTGATGTCACAGTAAAGATTTGTTAAGTATTAATACAAAAAATTTAAATAAATACTACTTTAATTTATATTTAAAATTCCAATGTCTCTGTTCCTAGTTATTATACCAAATGAAAGTTTATCTGCAATCACATTTTGATTTATATTTCTTAAATAATATATAGTATTATGTTATTTATTTGTTTTATTTATTTATTCACTTATGCTTCCACTCTAATTCAGGAACTTTTTATAGTAGTGAAATTTCATTGCAATCAAAATATGGTTGGTCATTCAACAGATAAGGAAAAGTAAATAGAAATCTATAAAACATGAACAATCGTCTCCAAAGAAACCATATCCCATGTGACCACTTCAAATGTTTGCATAAAAACTTACTCAATTCAATGTACTCAAAATCTACTCAACACACACACGCACACACATGTTTAGCATATATATTTTTGTTTTTCTTTCAAATCAACACTTCCTAGTGCCTCGGAGAGTACTGGTAGACCATAAGTACCCAATAAATGTTTCTTATTAAATTATTACTATAGGAAAGAGAAGCTAGAAAGTAAAAAGAGGAATATCCAAACTTAAAGAATATATATTCAGTAGTATGCCCACATTGTTATATAAATAATAAAAATGTTTTGTTTTTTATCACAATTTGGGTAATTGGTTAACAATGGCAATGATTCAAAAGTAAAAATTGGCTAAAGGGCCATCTTTCTAAATTGCCGTATTCATTATGAAATGGTATTTACAAATGCAGTTAATTCCATACTTGTTCTTTTGGTTCTTGAATAAACTTAATGGAACCAATAACCTACTTCCTTGGTTTTAATTACCCACAGTATGTACTTTTGATGTTGCCAATTTTCCTAAAGAATAGCAAATGTTGCCTTTTACTCAATAGCTTTGATTTTGTGCATTACACGCTAAACATTTTCCTTTTCTTGCAGCAACTATCGAGCATACTGACACCCACAATGTCCCAGCATGACCAGGAGGCCTCTGGCATGTCTTCAGTGACAAGAACATAATTTTAAAGTGTTCACTTTTTAAAAGACAATATCTAACTTATCACAAATATTAAAACCAAAACAAACCTTATGGAAATTTGTGAGAAAAGGTGGTGGAAACCTATCTAGTGCTGACTTTTAAAAACGTCTATGCTTCTTTCAATCCTATATTCTTTCTTCTCTTTTATTGTTTATTCAAATATACAAGTATGTGTCTGTATGTGTGTCAGTGTATGTGTATGTGTGTGTGTGCACCATGGAGGCATCCTCTTTTATTATGACTCCAGTGTTCAAGGCATCATTCTTACAAGATGCCTTATTCTGGGGAAGTCATGGTGTCATTGATGATTGTTGAATTAAATGAACTGATGTACTGTTACTCCATTGGTTTATACTCTCCCCCAACCCCCCAAAGGCAAAAAATATTCTCTCCATCTTGATTTCTTTCTCTCTTGCATACTCATTCACAGACAAGCTAATAAATGTGCACATAAAGCTAAACTATTACATACGTTTAAATACTTTTTTATGGTGTCTTCTGAATGATCATTTGTTCCCTTTGCTTTCTGAATAATGGGAACACTATATGAGCTACATAAAACCCACACAAAGTAGGTATATTTCAAATTAACTAGGGTGACCTTTTTCTTCTCAAGTAGCAAGCATCAGGCATTGTTGAGAAACTCTGGACAAAGTTTTATTTGAATTCTTCTTTATAAATGCAACTCTCCAACAGCCTTTCTAAAGCCCTATCTATAAATGCCATGGTCAGTTGTGTGAAAACATTTACAAATGGCTTTGTTCCATGGGAGGCAGGCGTCAGGAGGAGGGAAAGGGAAGAGCTTTACCCAAGGTCTCAAAATGCATGCCAGGTTCACAGTGTTGGAGGAGGCAGAATCCTAATTAAAGTGGAGTGCAGATTGGCAATGTGGTTCAAACATGAAGTCAAAATAAAATAGAAGGGAGATTTGTGTGTGGATTGGTTAGGGATAGACAATTTATAATTTAAATATGAAAGAGTAGATAGGTGAATAGGTAAATAGATATATTCATATAAACATGGAGAAATGGACCCAATTAAATCCAACGACAGACATAAATAGGATTGAGACTTCAGGACTCTGGGAAGGGAGTGTGCTCTTGCAAAAAGGTTTCCAATTCCTGTTGCTAAGGCAGGCTGAGTTGTGGAAAGAAGCTTCACTAGGTGAATATTTACAGTTCACATAAAATTAATAATAGTTCATCGAACGTGTATCAATGCAAATACTATGCTATGTTTTCCTTAATCCTTAACAATAGTATTGTGAGGGATGCACTGAGTTTATCCCCATTGTACGCATGATGAAACTGACCTTGCTCAGGGTCATAGAGCTACCAAATAAATGACAGAGTCACAATCTTGCTTTAGGTCTCTCTGACTCCTGCACTGTCAAACGTGGTACTCACTAGCCGTGTGTGACTCTTTACATTTAAACTAACGAAAGCTTCATAAAATGAAAACTTCAGTTCTTCGGTTTGAAATGCTCAAGAGCCACGTGGGTTTAGCGGCTGCCATATTGGAAGACGGAGATACAGATTTCTCTCTTTGCATCAAGTCCCCCGGATCGGTGCTGCAAATGAACTGAATTCCCCCAGAAATTGCCAAATATCCTCTGGGGACCAAAGTCATTCCTACTTGAGATCCACATCATGATGCCACTCATATGAAGGTATGAAGGAGAAAGGAAGTTCAGCAAACTATGAAAAGATAGGCCATTATTAGAATTAAAAAAAATCGTAAAAAAAAAAAACAAAAAAAAAAAAACAAAAAAAAAAACCACCTTGTATTTCCTATTCTCTGGCAGTGGATAGCCAGAGCGTGTAAGGCCGCCAGAAAGCTTCCTTTCCCATCAAATGTTGCGGCTTTCGGGGCTCTGCCTCTCTCTCAGCCAGCCTGCTTGGCTGCTGTTTGCAACCCTGTGGATCTCTGAAGTAATACACTGACTAACTTCAAAAAAATGACTCCATGAGGAGCGCCTGGGTGGCTCAGCCGGTTAAGGCTGCGACTCTTAATTTCAGCTCAGGTCTTGACCTCAGGGTCATGAGTTTGAGCCCCGCATTAGATTCCACCCTGGGCATAGAGCCTCCTCAAAAGTGAGGGGCGCCTGGGTGGCACAGTAGGGTAAGCCTTCGACTCTTGATTTTGGCTCGGGTCATGATCTCACAGCTTGTGAGTTCGAGCCTCAAGTTGGACTTTGCACTGAGTGCAGAGCCTGCCTGGGATTCTCTCTCTCTCCCTCTCTCTTTCTCTCAAAATAAATACACATTAATTTTTCAATAAAATAAGAAATTAAAAAAACGAATCGGTGAATGAAGAAAACCAAGAAATGCACAAATGTATACCACGTGCCAGGATCTGACACTCTACGACCTTTTCACAATGAGTCGTGGTCTCATGGGATCGTTGTTAGTTCAGCTTTCCCCAGAGGCAGACCCTGAAACAAGGATTTGAGGGCAAGTAGTTCATTCGGAAAGTGGCCTCGGGAAAAACCCACCGTGGAGTGGGTTGGTGAGACAGGCAAGGGAATACAAGAAACGAAGCGTGTGTTACCAGTTCGGTTACCATGATGGGTAACTGGAGTATGATCCCACTGAGGAACTCTGGGTTAGCGAGGATCCTGTTTCAGGGCTATCCCGCATAACTCCGACAAGTGGAAGAGAACGAGGGAATGTGCACACCAACTCTTGTCAGCCTCGAATCGAAGGCTCCAGGGAAGTGGCAGGTCATTTATCAATTCTGCAGCAATTCGAGCTTGCCCTGGACAAGCAGAACGATCTCAAGTCAATGAAAGCTCTGTGGTGGTTGGCAGTCCCTGTGTAATTAAAGAGCTCTAGGCGATGGGGCAGGGCACAGACAGCCTGTCAGAACACCCAACAGGAAGTAGAGTAAATAGACATCCGTAAACGTACCTCTAAATTTCCACCTATATATCTACCCCGGACACAGGTGATTAACATAGAAGTTAAGAATGTGTGAAGTCAGGCGGACCTTTAAATTTTTTTTTTTCAACGTTTATTTATTTTTGGGACAGAGAGAGACAGAGCATGAACGGGGGAGGGGCAGAGAGAGAGGGAGACACAGAATCGGAAACAGGCTCCAGGCTCTGAGCCATCAGCCCAGAGCCTGCCGCGGGGCTCGAACTCACGGACCGCGAGATCGTGACCTGGCTGAAGTCGGACGCTTAACCGACTGCGCCACCCAGGCGCCCCCAGGCGGACCTTTAAAGAAAGTCATGCAAGTCTCTAAAGAAAGTACTTTTCCTGATGGGCAGCATACGCTGAACCCCAAGTAGTCATGTTAAAGGGGGAAACTCCTCAAATACGGAAGAATCAGTGTAGAGCTTTATCTGCTGACGCTTCCACCCTGTTCTCCATATACTCAGGCCAGATTAGGTTCTCTCTTTGCTGCATCTGCTTCTTATGGATTATGGCCATTTAATCACCACGATCTGTAGGGTGGGTGCTATTGAGATAGTAATTTTTATAGATGACAATATTAAGGCTCAGTCAGAGTGGCTTGTCAAAGACTACACCACTAATAAAAAGTGAACAAACCTAGGGAATCTTCCCTAAGGAGCCATGTTCTTAAAGATTATGCTATTTTGTCTTCTAATAGAAGGAATAGACGTGGGTGGTGAATTCTACTGTTTCTAAAGAGGAAGCGACATCTGGAAAACTGGTACCACAAAATGTCATGGACAAGAGAGGCAAGATCAACAAAGCATTTTTAGGGTCACTACAGAAAAGAAGAACCTAACTCATTTTGGGGAAGAACTCTCTCCCTCTCTCTCTCTCTCTCTCTCTCTCTCTCTCCCCGTGTGTGTGTGTGTGTGTGTGTGTGTGTGTGTGTGTGTATAGTGTCACGACGTTATAATGGCTCTCAAAATCAAAAAACTGAAAATGACAAAACTTAAAAGCTTAAGTTTAGAGCAACAGTTACAGACATTTTTAAGCAAAATCGCTTCATAAATATTTTAAAGTATGTGATAACTGTCATTCTTAAAGGCTTTCTCTCCAGGATGTTCTAGAACCCTCGAGATACGAGGAAGATAGTGTCTTGTATTCATGGACTTAAGGTACAGAGATTCAGGATATCAGAGCTGACAGCAGACCATCAACTGAAAATCAAAAACCAGGAAACCCAGGGGAAGATAGAGGGCCTCATCTGCTGGAAGACCTTCCAGCAGCGACTTGAAGACCTCATCAGAAAAAATAGATTTCCAGGATTCATCATGACAGGGGGCTAGACCTCAACTCCTGCTCCTATGGAAAATATAGACTTTTTTATCTGGAGAACACAGCAAACCCAGGTTACACTTTAGGCATATCTCCTCCTCTTTAAAGCTGTTCTCATACACATCAAGCTCCACGAACAGCTCCAGAATCCATGGTTGCCCAAAAGTATGTGTGCAAATCAATGCTTAATAATGGCCCTCTACTGAATATTCAAATACAATTTAAATAATATTCAAATGGCTCTCAAAAATATAAGCTGTCCACTAAGAAACAGCAAGGAAGGTCTTTAAGGATTTCTCAAAGATATTCAGGCTTGAAGTGTCTGTTTGAGCCACACTATTTTGACAAAGTGTCAAAGGAGTCAAATTATACATAAGCATCCCCTGGCCCCTCACCCCCAGCCCCACGGGCTTCCGTCCACTTAGCTGCCTTTGCTTTTTCCACTGGCAGTTTACCAGCGTTTTTGATCCTAGTTTTGTGACACTCAGGAGTCTCCAAGTACCTTGAGGACTATCAGATTCCCATAATGAGATTAATTTTAGTTCACTTCAATTTAAAAAGCAAATATATGTCAGACTGTACTTTTAGGAAGAGAAAATGACACCATGAAATTAAAGGTCTTCGCCTCTTGGCAGCCTGACAGGGCTGACCTTGAGCAGAAGCAGACAGTATTTTCTCTGGGGTGTCTTCCTCCCCCCCTCCTTCATTCTAATCAGTACCCACTTCTCAGGAGGCCACTGCAATCTGCTGGTTTGCTCCTAGCTGCAATGACCGGGACAGCCAGCATTCATGGGACATCAACTATATGCGAGGCATCGCCCTAGGAAAGCGGTGCATTTCTAACTCTCACAGCAACCCGCTAAGTCAACAACTGAACTCCCGTTTTACAGATCAGGAAAGTCTCTCAAAGAAGTTAACTGTCTTGTGCAAGGAACTTGAATAATAAGTGGATTGGCTAGGAATCAAAAATTTCTCTGGCTCCAAACCCCTCCTTACATGCTAATGAGGAGAGAAGATTATTTGCTGTTGTCGCTCTCTTCACTTTAACCTTTGCCTACTAAGATGTTTACTTATATGTTGGAATCTACCTCCGATGCATTAAAAGACAGGCTAGTTTTTCCTGAAACCCCAAACAGAAGTGATGAGCAACTAAGGTTTGAAATCAAGAAGTCAAACACAATGAGCGCTGATTGGTAGGGTGTGAGGTTCCTTCATGGCATAAAGACACACAGGACCGATGCAGAGCTTGAAACTGAGTAATCAATCAACTAAAGAGCTATTAACCTAATGTTCTTAAAAAAGAAATCTCATAATGGGAGGAAGCAGCAAAGAGGAAGAGTTTGAACCAACAGAGTAAGAGGCAGGCATGATCAAGAACAGTAACAGACAAAGGGAAAAGTCAGGGAAAATAAAGCAGGTGTAACACCACCGGCTTTCATTCAACGAGTACTTACAATTCATTAGGCTCCATGAACCATACTTACCTTTCATCATCTCCTATAACCATCAGAAATGTTATGAGAATGTCCAAGATTCCTCTGCTAGGATCTGAACTTAGATATATCTGATTCCAGGATATTTCATAACCCCCACGATAATTAGAAATGGAAGAAGGTCCACTAAATGAAATCAGATTTAGAAATGATAAGTTCTTTTATGACTGGTACCTTTAAGGATACAGATAATGAGGAATCAGTTTCCTCATACTACGTAATCATGTTCATAATATTTGAATTTATATTAAAAATCTTGTGTCACCAAGAAAAGCTTGCACTTTGTTTAGCCATCTTCTCTTTCAAAAGGCAGAGGTTCATCTAATGTACCTAAGAAAGTTTTATGTGTTTATTTATATTTACTTAATACTGATACTTTTAATTGTTTATTTTTTAATGTTTATTTATTTATTTATTTATTTATTGAAAGAGAGACAGAGAGAGAGAGAGCACGAGCAGGGAGGTGCAGAGAGAGAGAGAGACACACACATACAGAATCCAAAACAGGCCCCAGGCTCTGAGCCATCCGCACAGAGCCCGATGTGGGGCTGGAACCCATGAACTGTGAGATCATGACCTGAGCCGAAGTCGGACACTTAACTGACTGAGCCACCCAGGCATCCCAATATTGACCCTTTTCAAAGCAAGCTTCAGTCTGGAGAAGGAAATCAAGGGCAATACATTTTTTCTTTTTTTCACAGTCCTTAACTGTGGCTGTTATCTTATACCTCCTTACTTTTGGTCCATTTGTTCACATTACAATTCCTTGCCTTTCCAAGGCACAAGTCAGAACACTCACATTTTCAGTCTCCTCTGCAGCTGGGTGCAGGCACATGACCAAGCCACTAACAATTAGAAGGACCCATGGAGACGTGGATTTGGAGGAGAGCAACACAAGAAAAGCGCCACACATTCCATGCAGACTCCATGTTCCGCAACGGCAGGGGCAGGCATGGAGCTCTCAGGGCCCCGGGGACCAGTGTCCATATCCTAGGTTTCTAGAAGCCATGGCAGCAGATGCCTGACTAAGGATGTCTCCACCTCCACTTGCCTTGCTTCGACCCATTGTCAGCAATGCCCTCTCCTTTCGTCGTTTGTCAACAGTCATGGAGGAATAACTTCCTAGTCTGGCTGTAGCCCTCCAGGAAATTCTAAGCTGATACGCTTGTCTGCTTAAACCTAATACACTCATCAGCCTGATCTAGCCAGCATGCAGTCTGTTGTTTACAGCAAAGAACCCTGATATGCATTCAAACACAGCCTCATGAAAGAGGTGCTGTTGAACTAGCTTTCGAAGCGCTGGTATCTTGAAGAAGGACACTGGTTTAGTGAAAATACGACTTCTGGACATATATTGAGAGAACGTTTTATCTTAAGATTTTGAACTCATAGGAAGTTGGGGTTTTAAAAGATTTAAGTGGTTGTCTTAGTTTTTATACCCTTGTTTTATGGACTAAAAGGACTGCAAGTCAAAGAGATTAAATGACTTGGCCAGAGGCACCTCTACTGATTAAACACTGAGCAGGAACGAAAAGCAGTTCTGTGACTTGTGTTCAGTGTGTTCGTTTGGCTCCCCACAGGTTCTCTTGGACACAGGTTCACTCTGACCTTGTTCAGGTCCAAGGCTGGGTAAGAAGCATGTCTCCAAGTTCCTTCATTGAGGTAAACTCAATCTGGAGCAAACTGGGCACCAGGGGAAACTGTCTGATTTCTCCTATTGATCCCAAATTACCTGATGGCTTTGTGTGATTGGAAAAAAAATGGGTAAAAAAGAACGGGAAGACAAAAAAATGTGGACAATAAGGAAACTAGGGATTTTTTTTCTTATAGTAAAAGGTAAATTTCTGCGTTCTAGTTTATTTAGATTCAATTCTACACACATTCAAGATGTTTGGATGTGTCCTCTTGTTGATCCTTGTTGATCATCCTTTGTACGAATGTGTGTAGTTGTATCTAAAGGTCCATGACAGCTCCTACCGGGTGGGACATTGGAGAGGAGATATTCCCTAGATGCTGGGATCCAGGTGTTGGGTGCCACAAACCATCCTATGTAACAGGGAAAAGGAAAGAAACATGTCTCTGCTAGCCCAACTGTGGAATGTCCCAGGCCTGAGGTCCACTCGCCCAGTGGTACAGAAGTCAGAGTATATGATTAATGCTCATGGATGTTGTTTCCTGCTCCCTTGATCAGGGTCCAATAAGGACCTCACGAAATTGCAACATTAGCAACTTAATCCCTTCTCCTTCAGTTGCCTTTATATTCATTATAATAAAAAGAGGAGATGAGAAGAACATTCAGGTTAGATATAAGCTATATTTATAGAGAGCAGCACACTGTTTTCATATATCAGTAGGTCACTACAACCCCAGGGACATGATGGCACCACCTTTCACCTTGATTGATAGGGAGAATTCTATTCTATATCCGAGAGAACACATTGCATCGTGCGTAACAAATGGTTCAGGACCTCTATCAATAATTAAGTATGTCCCCTTGAGTATGTTATTACCTAGTCTTCTGCAAGCCTTGGTTTCTTTCCTTGTAAATTGGGGCTAAAATATCACTTATCTCATAAAGATATTTATAAGAAGCACTTCATATACAGCGCCACATAGAGAGTAAGCACTTGACCAATGCTAGATGTGCTGCACAAATATATATTTATAACAGCCATTTACCTTCTTAAGCAGTTCTAATCTCCTGATGTTTTCAGAAGGCTCCTGATTCTATGATCTGCTGCCACAGCATCTGGTCAAGTTCAGGCTACATATAGTCGGTGGTCTCTAGCTTAGGATATATCCAGGATCGTATAAATCCTCTACTGCCGTCCTATTCCCAAGCAGAGGTCACATTGCCAGCTCTGTACGGAGAAACAGCGGATACACAGTGGGTGCAGGGGGGCGGGAGGGGGAGCGGGGAGGGCAACAGCAATTTCAAACATTACTCACAAAAAATAAGTTTAAGTTCTTAGATCCATTACACCGAGGATGCCACCGTCGGGCATAAATCTTTAATGTGACAGCAGCAGTAAACACCCCTGCACGCAGCTGCTTGGCTCTATATTGAGTTAGAATAAGGCCGTAATTGCCGAATTTAGGTAAGACTTCCCTCCACATCTGACATGGCTTGAGTATAATGTTTAATGTGCTCTAGTCTTTTCTTCCAGTCTGCAGACTTCAATGTGGAGCCCTGCTGACTCTGCCTTCTTACTCCAGAGCTTTTTACTTTCCTTTCCAAAGTGAACTTTCCTCTTGGCTTTAGAAAAGAGTAGGTTAGAGTAGGTCAGGAAGGTTACTAAAGGGAAGGAAATGTCCTTCCCTTCACCAGGCTGTAACCTCCTCTAACAGTACAGAGGAACATCACTGAACCTTTCTTTCAGAGGTCTGTGCTGGCACGTTCTGGTCAGATGGACACACATCTTATTCATAAAGAATAAGATGGGGGGGGGGGCGCCTGGGTGGCTCAGTTGGTTAAGTGTCCAACTTCAGCTCAGGTCATGATCTCACGGTTCGTGGGTTCCAGCCCCGCGTCGGGCTCTGTGCTGACAGCTCAGAGCCTGCAGCCTGTTTCAGAGTTTGTCTCTGGCTCTCTCTGCCCTTCCCCCGCTTGTCTCTCTGTCTCTTAAATAAATACACATTAAAAAATTTACAAAAAAACAAAGAATAAGATGGTAGGGCTTCTCTTAGTAAGATGCTTTATTTAATGATTTGCATCATTAGAAAATAGCTAGTTCAAATTCCACCTGCAATTTGTTATCAATACTAATGTACCAGACTAGGTGTCAGAAGTTAGTCTGAATATATTTTAGCACTGGCAAATTTCAGTGTATATATATTTGCTATTCTTGTTGCCCACCCCCGTAATCTGTGTATAAATTACAGCTCTACTTGTATCTGATTCATTCTGAGGTTTTTCTGGTAACGCCACTTACACTAATGAAACAATAATTTGGTTTGGAACAATCTCCCTCATTGGCTGGACTTAGGCTTGAATTTACAATCAACTTTTCTGACCCATATCTTTTTTCTTTGTTACACGTCGAGATCTGAGCTGTCCAATACAGTAGCCACAGCCACATGTAGCTATTTATGTTTTGATTTAAATTAATTAAAATGAAATTAAAAGTAAGTGCCTCAGTTGCACTAACCACATTTCACGTGCTCAACAGCCAAATGAGGCTAGTGGCTAACTTAATTGGACAATACAGAGAACATTCCTATCTACAGGAGAAAATATGTTCAACAACATTGTTCTAGAAGACATGTGAACAATTGTAAAGGCAAAGTGATAGTAATAGCATTAATTAAAAGTACTCATTTGTTAGGCAGTTGAGAAATTTATCAAGCAATTCTGTGGACTGGATACTATTATTATCCTCATTTTAGAATTTGAGCAAGCATGACTAGTGGGGTATAATTATAAACAATTTAAATTGTGTCTCCCACTATCTTGTAGATACGCTCAATGGGATGGGGCTGTTTTTATTCTTCCCTACTCCTATGTGAAAACTTAGACTCATTTTTTCTGGTCACTCTAAGGAAATTCTACAATGACTTTAAGTCAGAAAACACAGTATCATTTCAGTAATTAGAATTTCTGGTCCCAAGTAATTATCAAAGGTCTGAAGCTGACTTAAAACTGAGGCTTCTCCCCTTTTGCCGTCTGAGCCCATCGTTGGCAGAAAGACGTCATGTGATAAGGGAAGTTTGCCTGGCTTCTTTCGTTTCTCTGCTTAGCACAACTTTTCCTCCTCTTTCAGCTTGAAAAGCACAGCTGGTTTTAAGAGAACACGTTTATTATGGTCTGAATGTTTGTGTCCCCTGAAATTCATACACTGCAAGCTAATACTCAGTGTTATTGCATTAGAAGGAGGAAACTTTGGGAAGTGATTAGGCAGGTTGTGAGGGTGGAGCCCTCATGAATGGGATTAGTGCCCTTATAAAAGAAGCCCAGGGAATCTCCCTCATCCCTGACACCCATGCACTATGTGAGGTTACAGCTAGAAGCACTGGTGATGAACCAAGAAGAGGCCTCTCATTGGATGCTGCCATGGTCTTAGACTTCCCAGCCTCCAAAACTGAGAAATAAATGTTTGTTGTTTATAAGCCACCCAGTTTATGATATTTTTGTTATTACAGACTGAACTAAGAGTACTTTCATTGACAATTCTATGGGTGTTCCAGTGGTTTTGCCATTGCTCAGGACATTTCTACACTTCCTTTGTCAAGCAAGGTCCAAAAAGGTATCTATGCTGTGGGTTGAGGGGATGGGATATAACTTCCTTCATTTTTAGTCCCAGGAACCTGACTAGGCTTCCATTTCTTCCATGGAGGTCTGTTTGCCTTTCCAGATCACTGGGAAAAGGCCAGTGAGTATTCTATATCACATCTTCTCCATGCTTGTGAAATAACCTCTGATCCATGGGAAACATTCACACATCCTCTTTCCTAAATAAACTCTGGAGATTTCAATTAATAGAGCAGCAAACTCTCCTATTTCCACCATCAGAGTGTTTAGCCAGCCAGTTTTTCATCCTTTAGATTAAACAAATGTTGCAGCTACCAAGCACACTGTGTCCTCCAAAGTCCTGGAGATAGTTGTTAATAAGCCTTCAGGATAGTCACCTTCAAGCTACTACTTTGTAATTGAGAGGGCTGGGACTCACGGTGTAACTCTCACAAAAGATATTTCCCTAATCTCTAGCTCTAGAATTTTTTTTTCATACTCCCAATGTGGCTGAATAGTTTATAAGCCACTTAACAGAATTTTTTAGTATTTCCTCCATTTTTCGAAGAATACATGTCAATAATTTTTAGTATAGTCATAGAATTGTGCAGCCATCACCGTATTAAATTCTAAGACATTTCATCCCCCCCTCCAACCACACACACACACACACACACACACACACACACACACACACACACAAAGAAATACTGTATACATTGGCAGTCATTCCCCATTACTCCTAATCGCTTCAGCCCCAGGCAACAAATAATCTACTTTTTGTCTCTATAGATACGCTTATTCTGGATATTTCATTTAAATAAAATTATACAATATGTTGTCATTGGTAACTGGCTTCTTTCTTTTAATCTGTTTTCCAGATTTATCCATGTGTTAAGGTGTTTAAATAGACTATTCTTTTTCATCGTCAAATAATACTGCATTGTATGGACATATCACATTTTGTTTACCCCTTCATCAGTTAATGGACATTTAGGTTGTTTCCACATTTTGCCTATAATGAATAATGCTGCTATGAACATTGGTATAAAGATTTTTGTGTGGACATAGGTTTTCACTTCTCCGGTGAATATAGAGAGACGTTGAGTTGCTGGGTCACATAGTAACTCTATGCTTAATATTTTGAGGAATTGCCAAAGTGTTTTCTAAAGGATCTATATCATTTCACATTCTGATCAGCCATGTATGAAAATTTTTATTTCTCTATATTCTTGTCAGCACTTATTATCTGTCTTTATTATAGTCACCCTAGTGAATGTGAAGTAGTACCCCATGTGGTTTTGATTTGCATTTCCCTGTTAGCTAGTGATGTTGAGTGTCTTTTCATTTGCTTATTGCACATTTGCATATCTTCTTTGAAGCAATGTCTATTCAGATCCCTTAGCCATTTTTTTTAATTCCGTTATCTATCTTCTTAAAATGAATTATAGTTTTACTTACACATTCTGGATATCAACCCTTTATCAGATATATGATTCGCCAATATTTTGTTCCATGATGTGTGTTGTCATTTTACTTTTTTGATGATACTGTTTGTAGCACAAAGCTTTGGATTTTGACAAAGTCCGATTTATCTTTTTTTTTTTTTTCTTCTGTTGCATATGCTTTTGGTGTCATACCCAAGGTTTGCTTAACCCCGGGCCACAAGGGGAAACTCATAATTTTTGTAAGAATTTGGTATTTTCAGCCCTTATATTTAGGTCTTTGATCCATCTTGAGGTATTTTTGTATATGATTTAGAGAAGGGGTCCAACTTCATTCTCCTGCATATGGATATCCAGTTGTCCCACTACCATGTGTCAAAAGACTATTTTTTTTTACCATATTGAATTGTCATAGCACCCTTGTTGAAAATCATTTGACCATAAATATAAAAGTTTATTTCTGGACCCTCAATCCTGTTTCATTGATCTATATGTCTGTACTTATGCCAGTACCATACTGTCTTAATTGCTGTAACTCTGTAAGAAGTTTTGAAATCAGGAAGTGTGAGTCCTCCTACTTTGTTCTTCTTTTTAAAGATGACATTGACTATTCATTTCCATGTGAATTTTAGGAAGGGCTTGTCAATTTCTACAGAAAAGGAAACTGGAATTTTGATAGGGATGCATTGGTTCTGTAGATCATTTGGAAGATATTGCCATCTTAATAATATTAATTCTTCTGCTCCAGGAATATGCTAAGTCTTTCCATTTATTCAGGTCTTCTTTATCTTAACAATGTTTTACAGTTTTCAGAGTACATATGTTTATTTTTTGCTAATTTTTTTCCTAAGCATTTTATTTTTTGATGTTATTTTATAATATAAGAAATTATTTTTTAACTTCATATTCTGGTTGTTTTTTTCTAGTGTACCAAAAAAAAAACAAAAACCAAAAAAAAACCAAATCGTTTTTGTATACTGCTCTTGCATTCTTCAAC
The DNA here is from genome assembly GCF_014898765.1 of Herpailurus yagouaroundi. Classification (NCBI taxonomy): domain Eukaryota; kingdom Metazoa; phylum Chordata; class Mammalia; order Carnivora; family Felidae; genus Herpailurus; species Herpailurus yagouaroundi. The sequence goes on along the minus strand of NW_024412376.1, from coordinate 143,504,181 downwards.
TTTTCAGAACGCCTTGATTATTTAAATTGTTTTTTGTACATTCTTAAGGATTTTCTTTTTCTTTTTCATTTTCTTTTTCTTTCTTTTAGAGAGAGAGAGAGAGTGCAAGGAGGGAAGGGGCAGAGGGAAGAGGTAGAGAATCTCAAGCAGGCTCCATGGACAGCGCAGAGCCCTATGGCAGGCTTGATCTCACAATCATGAGATGATGTCCTGAGCCGAAGTTCAGAGTCAGATGCTTAACTGACTAAGCCACCCAGGTGCTCCCACTTAAAAATTTTCTATATCCAAGATCATGTCATTTACAAATAGAAATAGTTTTACTTCCTCCTTTTATGCCTGGATGGGTGAATGGATGGATAGATGGATGGATAGATGGATAGATGGATAGATTCATTCATTCATTCATTCAGCTGAATTGCACTTGCTGGAACCTTAGCATAATGTTAAATAGAAGTTGCAAAAGCAGACTACTTTGCCTTGTTACTGATCTTGGGGGAAAGCATACAGACTTTCCTCAGTACGTATTAATGCTCACTATATTCTTTGTTCTTTTTTTAAAATATATGACTTTTATCTAGTTGAGAATGCTTCCTTTTATTCATAAACAGTGTCAGATTTTGCCAAGCATTTTTTTGTTTCTATGGAAATAATCATGTGTTCTTTTTCCTTTATTCTGTTAATATATTACATTAATTGATTTTCAGAAGATAAATAACCTTATATTCTTGGGATAAATCCCACTTTCTTACAGAGTGTAATTTTTTTATATTTTGCTGAATTTGATTTGCTAGTGTTTTGCTCAGGATTTCTGCATATATGTTAATAAGGATATTAGTAAGTTTTTTTGAGGGTTTTTTTTTTTTTTGGTCTGGTTTTGGGAGCAGAATAATACTGATCTTACAAAATGATTTTAGCAGTGTTTCCTCCTCTTCTATATTTTTTGAAAGTTTGTTGAGATCATATCAATTGCTCTTTAAACTTTTTCTTTAAAAACTCACCAATGAAACCATCTGGACCTAGAATATTTTATGAAAAGTTTAAAAATTTTCAATTTCCTTACTTGTTACAAATCTATTCATATTTTCTCCTTCTTCATACATTGATTTTGGTAGTTTATGCCCCTCTAAGAATTTCTCCATTACATCTAGGTTATCTCATTTTTTGGCATACAATTCCTTATAATATTCCCTAACACTGATTTTTATTCCTGTAAGGTGGGTAGTGATGTCGCTCTTTAACTTCTGATTTTAGTAATTTGAAGTGTTCTCTTCTTTCTTAGTGTACCTAGAGTTTTGCCAGTTTTTTTGATCTTTCCAAAGAAACAAGTTTTATTTTGATTGATTTTTTCTGTTACTTTTCTGTACTCTGTTCTCTTCATTTTCACTCAAAGCTATATTATTTTCTTTCTTCCATTTGCTTTGGATTATATTTTTCTTCTTTTTTTCCAGTGTCTTATGGTAGAATTATTATTTGAGATATTTTTTTAATACAGATATTTGTAGATACAAATTTCTCTCGAAGAATTCCTTTCACTGAATTTCCTAAGTTCTATTAGGTTGTGTTTTCATTTTCACTTGTCTCAAAGTATTTTCTTATTTCTTTGTTGATTCATTTAAAGTTGTGTTATATAATTTTCGTAGATTTGTGATTTTCTCAATTTTTCTAACATATTTTATATGATTCTATTCCTTTTAAATTTATTAAGGCTTTTTTTCTGGGCGCCTGGGTGGCTCAGTCGGTTAAGCGTCCTACTTTGGCTCAGGTCGTGATCTCGCGGCCTGTGAGTTGGAGCCCCACATCGGGCTCTGTGCTGACAGCTCAGAGCCTGGAGCCTGTTTCAGATTCTGTGTCTCCCTCTCTCTCCGCCCCTCCCCCATTCATGCTCTGTCTCTCTCTGTCTCAAAAATAAATAAATGTTAAAAAAATTTAAATTTATTAAGGCTCTTTTCTATGGCCTAGCCATAAAAATATTCTCCAGGGTCTATCCTGGAGAATGTTCCATGTGTACTTAGAAGGAAAAGTGTTTTGCTGTTTTGAGATATAGTATTCTATAGACATTCTACATATATCTGTTAGGTGTAGTTGGTTTCTAGTCTTGTTGGAGTCTTCTGTTGGTTTATTCTATTGGTTTATTTATACTATCTCCATAGTAGTTAAATTCCTTATTGAAAATGAGGTATTGACATCTCCAACAATTATTGTGGACTTGTCTCTCTCTTTTTTTTAATTCTGTCATTTCACACTGTGTGTTTGGGAACTTTGCTATGTTCCTGTGCGTTTTTAAGTATTAATCTTCTGGATGGATTGACCCATCTATAAATTCTGCAATGTTCATCTTTGAATATCTCCTTCGAAAATGTACTCCTGGCCTAAAGCTACATTCTGACATATGGTGCATTGGTAAGTTTCATTTTAACACTCCAATTTAATATTTTTCATAGAAGCTAAGTTGCTTGCCTAGTGTTTAGCACTTAGAAAAGAAAATCAGTACTTAGGATTGGGCTAATTATTTATATTGCTCCCACTTTGTTTCTGACCCCAAGTCATTTGGTGAGAGCCTAAATATCTGACATCAATGTAAGGCTCTTGGGAAGAAACTGGTTGCAGTTGAAATGTAGGTGCTTTAGAATCATACAGGCTTGGATGCCCATTCCATTTCTCTATTTAGTGATCTCTTCATTCCCTCCTGTATAACACAGAAGAAAAAATTTTCCTTCTTAAAGTCCTTATGAAATCTCTATGAAATAATGTATGTAAGATACATAATTTATCAAAGTAATTTGAATGTCATAGTTTATAAACTATTAGTGTCCTTGACATGTTTTTCTTATCTGGGTTAATAATTCTAATTTTTAAAAATTTACTTCAAGTTAAGGAAAAAAAAAGGGAAAGTGATATAGGCAAGATAGAAAAATCAATTGAAGAATACATGGAGATTTGATCAGATACATATTGACTTGTGAAAAGAATAGAATAAGTAAAATTAAAAGGCAAAGAATTTCTGGGGAAAATATGGTTTTCAGTGTATTTCCTCAAAAATCCTAGAATCCAAACCAAAATTCAAACTACTAAAAATAAAAACTGGAGGAAAGTATAAGCAGGGGTTTCACAGAAGGAACTATTCAACAATGTCATGAAGAAAATATTCTAGTTTTTAAAATGAAATATCATATTCATATAATAGACTAGCAAACAATTAAAGATATGTAGACTATACAATACAGAATGTAGAGAAATGAGAATTGTTAGACTTTTATGGAGGAAACATGTATTGTTTAAAGCTTTTTGAAAAGTAATCTGTCATATCTATTAAAATTTAAATTGTTAATATATTTTAGCCACTCTCACTTTTGAAACCATTTCTATACAAATAAAAGCACCAGCTATAAGTTGGTATGGCAGTAAACATTTTTCTGGTGTTGAAATCCTACCAATGTATTGAATTCTTTTTGTATGGAGAATGACTGAATAAAATGTCATACATTCAGACTATAGAATATTATAGAGCTATAAAAAAAAAAAACAACCTAAGTTACACCTGCTCATATTGACTAGGAGGGAGTTTCATTTGTAAGTGAAAAGGGGATTTATAGAGCACTGTGTTCGGTATAATGTAATTTTTAAAGAACAAAAATTTAATACATTATATATATATACATATATATACACAATATATACACATGTCTATATGCATATAAGTTGTATATTTGTATGAAATTAGAATAAAATGAGGAAAGCTACACCTTCAATGTATTAGCATTTGCTACCTCCAGGAATGACACTAGAAAAAGAAGACAACATTCTTTATTTTTTTATATTATACTTTTGTATTCTTTGACTTTGACAAGAAACAGGTATTATAATTTTAAAAAATCCAATATATTGTTAAAGAAACAAGAGAAGAGGAGAAAAAACGATGAAGGCAAAGGAATAAAGAACAGCAAGAGAAGATGATAGAAGAAATATCACAGGATAGGTCTGAAACAGAATAGGTGTGAAATCCAAAAAACTCAGCACTGGATCACATACTTTGAGTCACTTAAGACTGTCAAACGAGAAGAGAGGAGCAACCGACCAGTCTCATTTCTTCACTTTGGAAAGAATTGCTTCAGCAACTGTGGATACCTTTCCATATCTGTGATATTGCATTTTTAATCTGCTCTTACCTGTCAAAAGATACTTCCGTTTTCTGTGGCAAGCGCCATTGTGAATTTACACTGCCCTTGAAGAAAGACACTCATGGCATCAGAGACATCAAATTCCAATCAAGCTTTCTCCTGGAAATTAAGCACATGAGCATTTGGTTTTAAAATCAATCAATAGGTTTCCATAAGAGGGGACCATCATGGAAGTTAATTTGGTAGCTGGTCATAAATCTCAATCCCATTAGATATGTTCATCCCTAGATGATATTTAAAAATCATGAAATATTATTCTGTCTCTTGCACTTAAAAATGGCAAAGGCAGTAAAGGAAAGTAACAATGGATAGGTTTAATATGCTTTCATTTTCTATGAAGCATCCCTACACTAACAATTGACTTATTATTTATCAAATCAACACACACACACACGCATGCACGCAAATAATATTTACAAAAAAAAAACAAGCTAGGGAATATGCCTTTGTAGATTTGGAGGATTAACCATAGTGTGTCATTTTAGTGTTAATGTTTAAAAGAGTCTATATCTGGAAAGTGATTTTAGATACTATGTGCACAAAAAGAATACCTTATCTTTGTCATAAATATAAATACCATTTTTTACAGATATTAACATACAGTGTTCTTTCATAAGTTTGATAATAGTGATTTTTATTTTCATCCTTTCCATAAAAAGTCCTTAGGAGCTTTCCCCTTAATGAAAAAGAAATATTGTTCTTATAACTCTTATAGATTGTTTTGGAACCGAGAGGTCTGATGCAGGCTAGAAAACATTGAAAAACAATTCTAGTAAATGCCATTTGTTCACTGTATTATAATTCTTCAGATTTTCACATCGTATATTTGCATAAAAATGCTTGTGACTCATATTCACTTTTAAAAATGCTCTAAGAAACGAAAATGGCGGTAGTAGTATTTAGTGTTGTACTATTTTGTGTGTGTGATTTAGTTTCTAAATCAAATCATCCTTCTAATATATTTTAAGTCTTATCTTGTATCTCAATATTTTACTCCCAATACTCCCTGTCTGTCCTTCTCAGAGCGTTGCTATTATGACTAAGGGCTCTTTCCGTTTTGGGTAATATCTCTTAAATAATGTTATGGAGCCTCATCAACTGTTTTTACTCTGTTCCTTGTTTGGGATAGCATACAGCACAGCTGCTTCTAGACATAATTTCCTCCAAATATATGTATTTAATACTTTTAACATGTTTTCACTTATACTGAAATATATTCATGAGTAAAAATGTGTATATATATTCAGGTATATCTAAAGACAACAAATTTAACAAACACCTTTATAAAAATATTAACATTTCCATAATCAGAAGCCATATTGCCTATAATCTGGCACAAAAAGAGATTTCTAATTTAAGATACCTGGCAAATAATACAAGTCAATAGAATAATACTGTCTTCTAAAAGAGAAATTAAAACACACTAAAATATGCCAGAACCTCAGTGGTTTATAACTTCTAGTTCACAGTCTTTTTACTTGCCACATTATCCTGTGTATTTATTCTTCTGTTGGTGTATATTGTTAATATCGCTGATTCATATTTACAACTGCAGTTTTGAATACTTGATTAGTTTTCTATCTTCCTTTATTTCTGATATCAGATATGCTTCCTACATTAATGATGGAATGCTAATACTAAAAGGTATGGGCACTGTCTATGGACCAGCACAATTCTATGCACTTCATAGAAATATTATTTTCTGTTCTTCCCGTAGGCAGTTTCTGTTTTTATTATTTCCATTTCATTGACAAGAAATCTGAGGCATAGAGAGGTTGAGCAAATTGGCCAAAGTCAGAGTTAAGTGTCAAAGACTAACACCAAAGTTTCAACAATTGGATAATAACTAAGATCTACTACATAGACTAGACATTTGAAATGTCAAGAGTTTGGAATTTATGTGTATCAAATATATCATTCTGTATCACATGATACCCGAAAACTTAATGGCTAAGATCAACATTTTTTTTTTTTTTTTTTTTTTAATCTCACAGTTTCTCTGAGTCAGGAATGTTGAAGTGGCTTGGCTGATGCCTCTGGCTGTAGATCTATCATAACAATGTAATCAAGGTTTCTACTTAGTCTTGTGGTCTCAGGTTGGAGGTGTGGCTGGGAGAGAATCTTTTTTTTTTTTTTAATCTTCTTCTAAGCTCACTCACATGGCAACTGCTGGGCTCAGGAGATCCAAGCTCACCCATGTGACTGTTGGCCGACTGAAGGCTCTTGCTGGATATTGGCCAGACATAATAGTTCCTGTTCATTTGGGCCTCTCCAGAGCTTTACTCACAATGCGGCAGGTTTCCTCAGAGAAAGCAAGGGAGAGACCAAGGGAGGGTCCACGATGGAAACCACAGTCTCTTTTTAACCAATTTTTGCAAGGGACACCAACTACTTTCGCCATAATCTGATTATTAAACGTGAGTCACTAGGTTCAGCTCACACAAGAAGACACTGCAGAAGGGCGTAAATACCAAGAGGCAAGGATAATTGGGTGTTATCTTAGAGGCAGTCCACCAATGGTGGGATCTCTTGTTTTGATTCAGACTCTGGTACCTAATAGTTTTATGACTTCAGCAAGTCACAGCCACTAATTTTCTCATCAAGTACATGATGATAATAACCTGCCTGACCAAAGTCTTGGGGCTATTCAAGGGATAAAAGGAAAATCACAGATATGAAAAGTTAAGAGCTTGATATAAATATGACTTTACTATATTATTATTTTTCAAAGACAAGGGATTATGACTAACTCATTTTGATTAGATCATATCTCTTCTCTATTTCTTTCCTCATTATACTGCACATCAATGCTAAATTATTCATTTTCATCTTATATCCATAGCTATGCAAATAATCAGCAAACATGTGAAATGGCCGGTGGAAATAAAACTAATATTTATGGAGCATAAGTCATACGTTGATTTCTGCGCTGGACATTTTCTACACATGATCTCATTAAATCCTTGTAATTACACTCTTAGGGGGCAGCCCCTCTATTCCTTCTCCAGCACGCTGGTTCTTAAGGAAGGAGTACAGTTACTGATCACACAGAGTCCTTCTATTTTTCTCCTTCATTAGTCCTCCAAAGCAAGTCCATAATACTGTCTTTCATTTTGCCCCATTCAGAACGTTTTAGAGATTGTAGAAATGACCTCGTATTAATCTTGTTCATTTTTTTTTACCTTCAGGCCATTCTATAGCCCAAAAAAATCCCACAAATATCCATCTATTGTTCTCTTTAAAATCTCTAGAGAAAGAAACCTGCTTGTTTGACATGTCATACCACATTGGTTCAGTGCCTGCAGTATCTTCCTTATATTTTGCTTTGTATATATTTATGTCTTGGCTCTTCAAGTTAAATCAAAATGCTTCAAAAGTAGATATAACACCTTTCATAAAATATGAAATAATGAATCTGTTGCTTTTTCTCATATGCACGCATACTTGCACACAACATACATGCCATATACACTCAGATGCATAGAGTTAAATCAGTCTTTAGATGATTAACCTTAATTTGGTCTGTTTGGATACTATGGCTAATTCCAATGATTCTGATATAAACTGACATTCTTAAGGGATACCATTTTTTTTTTAAAGTTGGCTTCCCATCCAGCATGGAGTCCAATGCAGGGTCTGAACTCATGTCCCTGCGATCAAGACCTGAGCTGAGATCAAGAGTCAGATGCTCAACTGACTGAGCCACTCAGGCATACCTCTAAGGGATACCGTTTCAATAATTAACTTCAAAGTCACTTTTACAAAACGCAAAAGACTCAAAACAAGATATTTCAATTTATTACTTGAATAAATGCAATATTGTCTAGTTCTATAACATTTTTAATTCACATCAAAAGACTCTGAATGATAATTTCTAGTAATCAATAGCACCTTCAAAGATAAAAGGAATAGTTACCAAAAAGCTTCACGTACTCTGAAGAAGAAATCCAAGAATGCTCAGAGCACTCGCAGCGTCATAGGAGTAATTGGACAGCTTCTCAAATGACAAATTTGAATGGTTGACTTAATAGATAATGGACTCTGATTTGCTAGTTTTTAGGAATCAGTCTTTAATAATTTACATCGTGGTTAATCCTACCCTAGAGGAGCGCTGTTCTCCATTGAGAAAACCAAATAAAATGTGCAATTTCTGTGCGATTATATCCCATGCTAGTTAAGTTAAAATTCATAAAAATACCTAAATCACATCATATGCTTCCATATTCCCTATAGTTTATTGCTAATTTCTAAGTGCAAAGCAGGTAAATAACATGAATTAGACTGAATTTTATGTGTGAAACTTGAGTATTGATAAGCTACTCTTGCATTTTCAAATGACACATCCTAAACAATGCCATAACACTTCCAAAATTCAAAATCACTCCCAAATAAGCTTTATATGTTAATGTGTATTTTGAAGAATGACTGAATTTAGAAGAGCATGAGTCAGTCTAATGGAAAAAGTAGTGGGTAGATAATTAGAAAACCACAATTCTAGCCCCAGAATTTCATCTACTGAACTGAGTGGCCTTGGATATAGTTGATTTATTTTCACATGGTTGAGTTTCTGTATTTGAAATTGGGAAACTGAAAATCATAGAATGTGAATTCTGTAAGTGATCTTAGAAACATGTAGTTAAAATCCCACATCTGACAGATCAAGAGACTGTAGCCTTAAGAACAGGTTAAATTATGCCATGAAACAAATACTTCCTAAATCTCAGGAACATAAAACAGCAAGGGTTTATTTTTCATTTCCACAAAGAGTATTCAAGGTTTGGGTGACTATCCAAGGACCATATTAAATAACTTAAGGTCCTAATTAACTAGGTACTACTAAAACCCCATTCATGTAGGATTTTTTTTTTTTTTTTTTTTTTTTTTTTTTGTCTTTCATCTCTAACTCCCATGATCAGTTGATGTAAAGGAAAAAAAAAAAAAAGAAACTGAAAGGTTTAGGGAAATTAGAATATTAGAGTGGATTTGCCATTTAAGACCTATTCAACCACCCTGGAAAGACCCGAAGAACATATTTTTCATTAATGTTGTAAGGGAAAATATATTTTGAGTTAGGGGAGGGGAGTATCATTGTGGGGCTCTGGGATCACTCTTTTCTATAGACCAGACCTTACAATTGGGCCTGTGGTCACTGGATTGGGAATCCTAAATTCAAATAGAAGAACTGGATCTTCCAGTGACAGGGGCTTAGTGGTGACACTCAACTGTCAAAAGCAAGGTGGGAGTATTGATGGTAATGGACAGCAGAATCAAAATAGCAATGGGGGGCACCTGGGTGGCTCAGTCAGTTGAAAATTCAACTTTTGATTTTGGCTCAGGTCATGATCCCAGGGTTATGGGATTGAGCCCAGTGTCTGGCTCCGTGCTGAGCATGGAACCTGCTTGAGATTCCCACCCCACCCCCCCACTGTCTCTCTCTCTCTCTCCCTGCCCCTCTGCCCCTCCCCATCACACTCTCTCAGGTGCTAATTCTCTCTCCATAACAAACAAGCTAACAAACAAACAGCAATCAGAATAGTTTGACTCACCTGGACCTAGGATACTGACTAATTGATTTTGACATTCCTAGAAATGAAATAAGAAACCTACTAAAGTCTTACTTGTTTTGTATAAACAGAAAAGTTCTAAGTCAAGTGAGCAAAAAAAAAAAGCCTAACCTGAATCATAAAAACAGAGAGTAGCAGCCCCTCAATCACTTCCCAGACATCAACTAGTTTATAAATCCAGAAGCCTTTGAATTATAGGGCAGGCAGCCTGGTCCCTTTGAGGAAGGATCCAGTACATCACCAACAATGTATAACTGTTAATTTTTCCTCCAGCCTTTCCCAAAGGGATCTATGGCCTTTACCAGGGCATCTCTGTATTGGGGAAAAGGAAATAATTGGAACTTTGGGGGATTACTGGGCACTGGCTCTGAAATGACACTATTTCCAAGAAACCCAAAACATCCTTGCAGTTCACAGTCAGAACTGAGGATTTTAGAGGTCACGTGATCCACGGAGTTTTAGCTCAGTTCTCTCTTGCAGTGAGCCCAGTGTGTCTGCCAACCCATCCTGTGGTTATTTCTACAGTTCCAGAATGCACCACTGGAACAGATAAAGTACTCAACAATTGGCAGAATCCCCACATTGGTTCCCTGACCCGTGCAGTGGGGGCTCTTATGCTGGCAAAGGCCAAGTGAAAGCCACTAGAAGTTCCTCTGCCTAGGAAAATAGTAAACAAAAAGCCATGTCTCATTCCTGGAAAGATTGCAAAGATTAGCACCATTATCAGTGACTTCAAAGATACAAGTGCAATGATTTCCATCATGTCTCCCTTCAACTTACCTGTTTGGGTGGTACAGAAGACACATGGATCTTGGAGACTGACAGCGGATTATTGTTAGCTTAACCAGGAGGTGAATCCAATTGCAAATGATGTTCAGATGTCCCTTCGCTGTTTGAGCGAGTTCACACATCCCTGGTACTTACTATCGGCCACCGATTTAGTAAATACCTTTTGCTCCATCTCTGTCAATAAGGAGGACCCTAAGCAGGTTGCTTTCAGCTGGCGAGGGGCGAGGCTGACATTATACCTTTACTCTCCTACCTCAGAACTATAACCATTCTCCAGGCCTATGCTGTAAGTTAGTTCACAGAGACCACTGATCTCTCGATCAGTGATGTTACACTGGTACATTACATGGATACTGTTATGCTGATTGGACCTAGTGACTAAGAGGTAGCGAGTCCTCTGGACTTATCATTAAGACATTTGTGCGTCAGAGAGTGTGAAAGAAGTGCGACGAAGATCATGTTTTCTACCTCAGTGAGATTTCTAGGCATCTCGCGGTTTGGAGCATGTTACAACATCCCTCTTAAGGTGAAGGATAAGGATAAGATAAAGTACTCAACAATTGGCAGAATCCCCACATGGCTTCCCTGACCTTTCCACCTGCTCCTACTGCAACCAAGAAAGGCCTCGTGGGCCTCTTAGGACTTCTGACGCAATGTACACCTAATTTCAGTGCGTTACTCCTGCTCGCTTACTGCCTGACCCAATATGCTGCTAGTTCTAAGTGGAGCCCAGAGTAAAAGAAGGCTGTGCAACAGATCCAGACTGCTGTGCAAGCTGCTTTGCCACTTAGGCCACGTGATCTAGCAGCTCCAGTGGTAATTAAAGTGGCAGGGGCAGATAAGGATGCTGTTTGGAGTCCGTAGCAGAGCCCTATAGAGGAACAACAGCACAGATCCTCAGGCTGTTGGAGCAAAGCCCTGCCATTCTTTGAAGATAGCTGCAGTCCTTTTATTGGGCCTGATATTGGGCTTTAGTAGAGACCGAAGAATCGACCTGGGGCCACATGTTACCCTGTAACCTGCCCAAAATGAACCAGGTGTTATCTGACCTGCTAAGCCATAAAGCTGGGTGTGTACACGAACACTCCATCATCACAGGAAGTGGTATATATGTAATCAAGCCCAAGCAGCCCTGATGGCATAGATAAGTTACAGAAGGCAGTAGCCCAAATGCCCATGGTCCGCACTCCCACCTGCTACACACTTGCCTTCTCTCTTCCAGTCTACATCTCTAGCCTCATAAGGGACTCCCTACAGTCAGATGATGGAGGAAGAGAACACTTGGACTTTTATAGATTGTTCTGCACAATATGCAGGCACCACCTGAGAGTGGGTGGTTACAGCACTACGTACAGCCCCTTATGGGACATTCCTGAAGGGAGTGGTGGAAAGAAATCTTACCAGTGGTCAGAATGTCAAAAAATGCACCTGTTGTTCTTTTGGCAGAGAAGAAGAAGTGGCCAGGTGTATGATTATAATGATTCATGAGCCATGGCCAAAGGTTTGGCTGGATCGTCAAAGACTTAGATGATATTTGACTGTAAACTGACTGAAATATGACTGAAAACCGTAATAAGAATATCTGGGGAAGACACATGTTGATAGATAGCTCTGAATAAGAAAAGACAGTGAAGAAGAAAAAGAAGAAGTAGGAGGAGAAGGAGGAGGAGGAGGAGGAAGGAGCAGGAGAAAAAGGAGGAGAAGAAGAAGAAGAAGAAGAAGAAGAAGAAGAAGAAGAAGAAGAAG
>NW_024412376.1:143488271-143491894 GCF_014898765.1 Herpailurus yagouaroundi | reverse complement strand
AGAAGAAGAAGAAGAAGAAGAAGAAGAAGAAGAAGAAGAAGAAGAAGAAGAAAGAGGAGGAGGAGGGAGGAGGGAAGAAGGAAGAGTGAGGCAGGAGGATGGGGATGAGGAAGAAGAACAAGGGGAATAAGAAGAGGAAAAAGAAGAGGTAGAGGAGGAGGACAACGACGACGAGGGGGAAGTGGAAGAAGATATTTGTGTCCCGTATGAATCCTTGCCGAAGAGTGATCTCAGCAGAGGATGATTTTGATAGTCAAGTAGATAAGAAGACCTGTTCTGTGGATACCAGTCGGCCTCTTTTGCCAATCACCACTGTTACTGCCCAATGGATTTGTAACCAAAGCGGCCCTGGTGGCAGGGATTATGCGTGGGTTTAGCAACATGGACTTCAACTCACTAAGGTTAATACGGTCACAGTCACTGCTGAGTGCCCAAAGTGACAGCAGCAAAGAACAACACTGAGTACCCAATATAACAATATTCCCCACGGTGATCAGCCAACTACCTTGTGGCAGGTGGATTACCTCGGACTGCTTCCATCACGGAAAGGGCAATGTTTTGTTCTTACCTGAATAAACAATTACTCTCGATACATATTTGCTTTTCCTGCATACAGCGCTTCTGCCAAAACTATGGCCCATCAACTTAAAGGTGTTTATCCATCATCATAGGATTCCACTCAGCAATGTTTTTTATCCAGGAACTCACTTCACAGCAAATGAAGTACAGTAACTAGTATATGCTCAAGCAATTCACCGGTCTTCTCATGGTACCTATTTGGAAAGGCAATTTCATGCGTGCAGGGTACCTATATCTGCTCTGCAACATATTAACGGGCCTTGGGCCTGGAACACTTCTTACAAAGAGAGATAAAGAGCCCACACAGCCCTGCCAGACTTATCACCTTGTGTGAGGATATCCTTCTCTGTTCCTGCCTCCCTAAGAGTTCCTTTGTTCTGCTTCAACGTGTACATCAATAGCCCTGGGGCAGGCCCCACATTAAAAAAAAATAAATAAATTAATTAACGTTTATTTATTTTTGAGACAGAGAGAGACAGAGCATGAATGGGGGAGGGTCAGAGAGAGAAGGAGACACAGAATCTGAAACAGGCTCCAGGCTCTGAGCTGTCAGCCCAGAGCTCACCGCGGGGCTCGAACTCACGGACCGCGAGATCATGACCTGAGCCGAAGTCCGACGCTCAACCGACTGAGCCACCCAGGTGCCCCCGGCCCCACATTTTAGTAATTCAGATTCCACAGAGGAGGGGTCAGGGTGTGCATGTAGGTAAATCGCCCTGCTTCAGCTGCTGGGGTGGTAAGGAAAGGGGGACTACATGCTGGCTCTTAAGTACCTCCAGCAGGAAGAGACCCACATCTTTTCTGCTCAGATTAGCTTTGACTAGAGCAATTCACATGGTCACTGACTTGTAGGTATCATGCAACTATATTTCTTCTTACGCTTGAATATAGTCAGGAATGCACTTTGTTGAATAATGAATAATGACTAGCACAGTAATTTAGGCCACTTATGAATAAGATACTCCGAGTTTGCAGTAGACAACTGTTCCTGTCACATTACTTGTCTATCAGGCATATAATGAAGGTCAAAGCTGTAACAGAGGATATGGAATCACGAGGAGGCCAAAAATTAGAAAGGTGCATACAAATTTGAGGTCTTATGAATATTAATTTCCTGGGCTCTTTATTAAATATTTTAATATATGTAAAGAACTTAGAATCTTCCCTGGTATATCATACGTGTCCCACCAATATTATCAGTTGCTCTTATCCTTGTCACAAAATGGTGCTCTAGAGACAAAAATGAGGTTATCAATAACCTTCTTAAAGAGAGGCTCTTTTCTGAAAATACCAAGAGAAGTCACTATAACACTATTTATGTAGCATGGATCACAAAGATAAAGAAAACATTGTAGTAAAGCAGAAATGAAATATACCAATGAATGGGATTTTTCCCTAAAAATTGATTGTGTGTCTCCTTTGGAAATGAAACTCCTTGGATTAAATATTTCCTCTAAAACATTTTGAATTAAATATAGTGTCCTTAAAAGTTAGGGACAAATGGCACGTTTTCTTTGATCTGACATAAAGGAGATAGGTACATTTAAATACAGCCCTACTCTGTGTTTCTTTCCAGAGAACTCTGAGCAGATTGTCAGTTAAAGTCAGCTACACTAAAGACAGAAGATTATAAGGGAGAAACACATAAGATTAATTAAATAAAGTAATATAAACGAGAATGATGTTTGGTGTGTCTGCTTATGGGTAAAACTGCATAAACTAATTAGTAAGTTCCCCATTATAATGTCAGGTTTTATTTATAATAAATCAGACCCAAGGCTTTCATTACAAATGAATTAAACTGGATCCTCCAGCCTCAGATACATGGTAGCTGCGATATCTCTTTATTACTTGACCTTTTCAACCTCCTTACATCTCACTGTCCTCATTGGACTACAGATAAAAATAAGCCTCATAATCTAATAACTTCATAGGGCTATTAGGAAACTTAACCTCCTTAAGCCTCCATCTCCTCCTCTGTAATCTCTGTAATACAAAATAATCTCCATAATGAAATAACTTCATGGGTTATTAAATGATCATCTTCAAAGATTAAATGATAACCTTATGAAATGCATTGAGAATGGTTATCTGGCACATAGATGAGCCACAATAAATAACAATTATTACTATTAAATCTAGAACTGACGTTCAGCATCCATTAAATTTGCAAACGGAAGCTCATGCTCCAGCTACTCCAGCTACTGCTGTGTAACAAACCACCCAGAAATATAGTGGCTTAAAATAACAATATATTATTATGTCTAACCTATATTTAGTGGGTCAGGAATTTGGGCAGGGCTTAGGTGAGTGAGTCATTGGCTCCATATGATGTCAACTGTGATGTTCAGCAGTATTTGTTTATAAAGTATGTCACATAAAGTCTTAATATTTATTATATTCTGCAGAATTTAGTTTGTGATTTTGGGGTATCTTTGATGTCCATGTTTTGCTCATTATAACTACCTTCTATCTATGTTCTTCATTATTACACACAAGGACAGAATCAGGTTTTATATGGCCTAAAGTTTATATAATTTTGGCAGCCTTTTATCAGAAAAAAATATAAAATATGATAGAAAAACAGCTACAAAACATTTAATCATAAAATAAATTATAAGCAACTTCATATTTTAAAAATCTGATTAAAACAATACCCAAGTATCACAATGTGTCTCCCAATTCCCAATTAACTAATTAATATACTGACACATCTCTATAATTCTTGTTTTTTGAACTTTAGCATGAATAATACGTCTGAAAATAAAGATATATAGAATCAATCTGAAATTAAGACAGAAAAGCAATTAGATTAATTTTTTAAAGCATTGCACCATATCAAGCTCCATCATTTAGTAAATACAACATACTTCGATTTATTAACGGATAGTAAGTCTGTCACTGAAACACTAGGTTTTCTTTTCTTCTCTTTTTTTTTTTTTTTTTTTTTTTTTTTTAATTTATTGGTGGATACAGGGTTTAAATTTTTTTCGAAATTCCAAAATGTCAGAAAAAAATTTTTTTAATATTTTAAAAAACAAAAA
>NW_024412376.1:143477702-143488171 GCF_014898765.1 Herpailurus yagouaroundi | reverse complement strand
TTTTTTTTTTTTTTTTTTTTTTTTTTTTTGATATCTTTACTGTATTGGTGGATACAGGGTGTCACTTTATGTCGAAGTGCCAGACTGTCAGAAAAAAGATGTGTTAAATGTGCTAACACCAATACACAGGGTTACAAAAGTCACCCAACTACACACACAGACACACACACACACACACAGGGCTCTGCGATACTATGTATGTGTCCCCTCAAACACAGGTATGCTGATAAAATCTGTATTTACACAATCTGTTCAGAAATTGTACACACACAACTCCGAAGAATACTGTGTTTTCACGTGTGGCCCCTGGTTTATCGACTAATTCCTGATAGAGAGTATTTTTGTTCTGATGAGACGGGAGTGAAAAGCATATTCTGCACGCAGAAGTTTACATGACTAACACAAGCTACCCCTGCTGTCTGGGAGCAGCGTGATCCTATGAAATTTTTCCCAAGCTGGAATGGCAGAAAGCAAAGAAAGAATTACCATTAATTTATATGGAAATGTTTTTGAGCGGTCCTAGCCTCAAAAAATAAACTCCCTTGGGTTTTTCTGATACTTTAGGACCTATCCTGCTAATGGGTGCACAAAATAAATTGAGATAAAGCGCAGATGCTCACCGACACCGTTCAAAGCTGTGGCAGCCTCATGCTGAGGTGCTGAATGTAGTTCCCGGGGAAGGAGTATGGCAGGGCCACTCTCACACGCGGCCTCTACAACAGCTTGCTGCAAAACAAACACCGAACTCTATTTTCTCTTTTCGCTTTCTTTTGTCAAGGCAAAGATCCTCTTCGGATTTCTTTCGGTTATCGAAAACGAGTGCTAAGGTAGGTTTTTCATAAAAGCCTAGTGGTGCGACTGGCTGGAACTTTCGAAAAGCAGGGATAACTGCAATTGGCAGAACTTTCTACAGACTTGCTTCCTGTTCCACACACTGGAGGCTGGATTCCGGTCCACCACGCGGAGGCTTCCTGCATCCCGCGCTGTGGGATAGTCCATCACCCGAGAGCCTCGGGCACTACACCTTTGTGCCAATACAGTGGATGGTGAGCAAATTTCTGGAAGCCTTGGTTGTCAGCAATAACTTCACTACGAATCAGAGAGACTGAATCCACAAAAGTACATCTGAACACACCCAAATTAAACGTATCCCCAACTTAACTTTCCCGCAACTAGTGTGTATCCCCACCTGAATCTTCCCTTAGCTAGATCCCCAACATGCCCTGGACTCTGTAACACTTGAAACAAAACGTGTGATGGAGGAAATTGGAGTGGAGGGGAGCAGTGCTCTTAACCTTTTGCCCTTAAAATTCTTACTGTTGCAAATTTCAAAGCCATGTGATTATGCAAACACATTGCTGCTTTCCCCTCACCCCCCAACGTCAAGCGAGAGACCCTGAAAGCTTAAGCTTCATTAGCATCACATTAAATCTGCCCATGAAAGTAATTCAGAAACTGAAGATCACTGACCAGGACACCTAAAGAGAGTAACTTTTGGTAGTTGAAGGTGATACTGGCTTACAGACCTTTGGAAAGTCCTACTTTATAGGACAACATAAAACAAACTGGGGCACTGCCTTAGTTTCAGTCATACCTTTTCAAGTTTACCATGTTTTTCGCTCACCCTCTCTCCTATGTTTTAAGCAAATCTGTTTGACGAGGAAGCTAGAAGCAAAGAGTCCCTTTGTTGGTCGCAAAAGCAAGTTTCATATCAGATGTCACCAAAAAGGCAGGGGTAGGTACTATCTCTTCTCTCCAAATAGGCAGACATGATCAGGCTGCAGCTAACACCTGGAGAGAGAAACAAGAAAACACTCAGAAACAGAATGATCTAGTAAACCTTTCAGTGCCCACTTCAGATATATACTATTGATGACATATACTGTTGGTTAGTAATCATGGCTGTTAGCTTAATAATGCATCAAAACATTTAATATTTTATACATACGTTAACTGAATTTAAAGCTTCTATTCACATCCTTATGGTGGGTTTTTATCCAGTCATTTTGGAGACAGTAATGATAATCAGTTATGCAGCGAAACAGGATATAATAACCATAAATACATGATAGTTATTATCTTTCCATCTCACTGTAAATCAACAGTACTGTGTCAAAAGTCCCATTCAAGGTGTTAAACTCTACACCAGTTACTACAAAGAAAATAAACTACAAAAATATGTTTGCTAATGTTAAAAATCACCAGATACAAATTTATACAGCTTTATGAAGAACTTGCCATGCTGATGAAATGACATTTCCACTTGTGGCTAAATAGCACAACTGCTGATTTATAGGGTTTACAGTTGAAAAACATAGTGTCTACTTTGTAAGACTTTTTAAATCAGATTTACTTAAATAATTCATCAAATAAGTACTCAAACGGCATTGAAAACACCACTACTACCTAAAGGCAATGTTAGTCTGAAGTTTATTGACAGTTTCTAGGTATTGGTCCTAGCTCATGTTAATAATCAGTTTGATAAAGCTGAACAATAATTTCATCTCAGGCATCCATTTTCCCTTTGGAAGTGAACTTAACTTCTATTCACCATTGCCCAGATTTAGTCAGTGGCCTCATCTAGCCACAAGGGGGCCAAGAGCGTAATTCTACTCTAGGTCCAGAAGTCAGAAATATTGGGGAAAAGTCCAGTGATTACCATGTAAGGATCAGCATCTATCATTGGAAAATTCATTGCTGTTAAAGTAGTCAAATTTACTAAATTACCGACTCTAGATACATTCCATATTTTGAATTTTAAATGCAACGGGTTAAATTTGATCAAACAACATTTTGTACCACCTGCTATTGGTAATTAACATGAGAAGTGATTTAGTTAGCCTGGGTGAATATAGTCGGGGGCTAAAACTTATAAAGATAATTCATAATTTTCAATCATTCTTAGTACAACCAGGGTAATTTATTTGAGTATTATATTCATACAAGCCATTATAATGAGATTCCCCCCCACCCCCCCAAAATCCTCAATATACTATCTAGCTAAGAGGTCATTATTCACAGCAGCATTTGACACACCCTGCCACGGCAGTAAAGAAATGCCAAATGTCTCAAGTTTATGCTGTAAAGGGCATTGACATGTTCAATTTTACCTTTGATAGTGACAGAGAACAGCTTCAGATGACCACAAATAAGAGGGTGTACTGTTCTGACCTACCAACGTTTCTTTTTTCCCCAAAAACTCACCCAGAGTTTGCAATATACTGTATTTTCTTCCCAAGCTTAGATTTTTGTGAAGGTATAAAAATTAATGTAAGTTTTGAAAAAGTCATAAATTGTCTTGTAAAAGACAATGTGTTTGTGAGTTATAGTAATTGACTAGATCTTTATTTATATATAACCCACTATACATCTATGCTATCTTGCATATGTTTTGGCATGTAAAACTTAAGAAATTGAAGAAAATCAACCATTAATCTGTGCTTGAAAAGTGAAAATCATTTCTGTTAAATGGCATTTTAAAAATGAAAACATTCTAGGGGCGCCCGGGTGGTTCAGTTGGTTAAGCCATGGACTCTTGATTTTGGCTTAGATAATCATCTCCAGGTGGGTGGGATCGAGCCCCACGTGGGGCTCTGTGCTGACAGCCTGCTTGAGATTCTCTTTCCCTCTCCCTCTGACCCTCCCTTGCTTGCGCTTTCTCTCTCTCTCTCAAAATAAATAAATAAATAAATAAAAAAATAAATAAATAAATAAACAAACAAACAAACAAACAAACTAAAACATTCTATTTAATAGGCAAATCATATAGCTTATGAATTAATACTTGGACACTTAAAATTACTTTTTTCAGTTTCTTTTTCTCAGTGAACTGAATTTTTATACTGGCCTTGTAGAAATGTGTTATAGTTATCCAATAGATAAGTATAAATCAAGTAAGTTTACTTCTTATCTTGTGTTGTTTTTTTTTTTAACGTTTTTATTTAATTTTGAGACAGAGAGAGACAGAGCATGAACGGGGGAGGGACAGAGAGAGAGGGAGACACAGAATCAGAAGCAGGCTCCAGGCTCTGAGCCATCAGCCCAGAGCCCGACGCGGGGCTCCAACTCATGGACTGTGAGATCGTGACCTGAGCTGAAGTCGGATGCTCAACCGACTGAGCCACCCAGGCGCCCCTCTTGTGTTGTTTTTTTATCAATACATTGTACATAGCTTTTCATAACATGACTTCATGATTTAAACAGCAAAACTGACTCTATTTCTTGGCCTGAGACCAGTTAAATAACCACTGAGGCAAGCAGTTATTACCTGCTTAAAAGGAAATCTGTGGTTTCCTTATTTACTGCTGAGTTTTAATGTCCATCAAAAAGTCTGTTATTGCAATGAATAATTTAGCTTTTTCAGTCTGCTACTCATTTTCATACTACAAGCATGGGTTTAAGGATACACAATCTGCCCAAAGTTTCTCCCAGTCCCAAGAATCAGAATCATACTTGCTGTAAGACAATAGTTATGTAGTTATATTCACCGTTCGAAATGATATCAAAATGATATATGTTTAAAGAACAATAATTCATAATAATTACTTGGAAAAGGAAAGCTGCAGTTTCAGATTTATCAAAAGTAGTTGGAGAAAGGATTGATCATAAAGGCCTCAAAAACCTGTATATGCACATGTAAGTGGATATAGAGGACCCTTTGTAAAAAGACTAAAAGGTCAATGGATTTGGAGATGTAGGAGTGTCATTTCCTCTGTTTGTCCCTTGGTGGAGTTCTTGAGTCACTTTCTCCCTTCCCGTCAAACTGCTTTATATTTCTTTCCAGAACTGGCTATCATGTTTACTGTATTTAACCTTTTTCTTGTACTATTGTGAATACAGCGTCTATAATAAATGAAAGCCCCCCTGAGATCATATCTTCGGCACCTACTTCTTTGTATTGTTACCCATAAACTTTTGTTGTCATTGTGACTTCCCTTCCTGTCTTTTTGAGGCTGAAACTACATCACGGACCCTGAATGCTATTTTTCAGCTCAGTCACTGAAATTTCTTAACGGCAACGCAGCTTTAAGATGGCAGGGTTAGCAGGTAAATTTAAAACAACAATAACAACAAAACTACCGAATATGATAAGCATAGGGTAGGATATTTGGCATAGAAAAAAAGCAATCGTTGGCCAAGCTTTGATTAAATGTCTATGAAAACGGGACATTTCTATTTTAGTGAATTTCATTTTTTTTTTCATATCTTGGTTTCAAGTGGTCATTTAAAAAAAATGCCTTTAAAAATAAAACGAGACGAACCACAAATCCCCAACATTTCAACATGCTCTCAAATAATTTGCCTCCTGCAAGCGATGACGTCCTCGCCCTCTGAGCAACTCAGGCTTTGGGAAACTGATCTCGTTTTCTCTCTTCAGTTCTGGCCGCCAAAGCAGCAGCAACAGCAGCACGGCAGCAACGGGCTCTTTAATTTATTGCAGCCGGTTACACTTTCGATCCCATTTCCTTCTGAACCCTTTCCTCTCAGGTTGAGAAGATAAATGCAGCCTCGAGTCTGAAAAGCCGGGCGGGGTTTGTGGGTGGGAGCGAATCCGGATATCATATTCCCGTGGTGAGGTCTGGTACCGGGGGGGATTAAGTCCCCCAGTTCCATTTAATGAAACTGCTGAGCACTTGTGACACTGGCTCTAAGACTGCGGAAATGGGGCGGGGGTGGGGGAAACGGCTTCTCGCCTCCATTCATCCTCCGCGCCGGCGGGAGGCTGTAGTTGGAGTGTCAGTCCCCAGACAGGGGGCGGAAGAGGATTGGGAGCTCCGACCGCGGCAAGGGCGCCCCGAGGGCTCCTCTCACCTCGCCCACACCCGCGCCCCGCCCATTCGGTTCCCTTTCCCCAGAACCGCGCCGCGGGGCAAAGCAGCCGCTCCTCGGCCGCTCAGGCTGGAAGGTCGGAGGCGGGGAACGATGAGGGAGGGAGGAAAGCCAGGAGGCTTCGTGGCCAGGGCAGTCTGGCGCGCTGTTCTCCATGCCGCACACGTCGGACCCATTTCCCACGCTGGCTTGGCTCGGCGGTGGAGTTGGTAGGGATGCGTAGGGAGGGCGGACTGGAGACTACCTCCAGCTCGCAATGAGAAAACCACTCCACTGTGAAGGACGCGCTGCACACCCCTCCTCCCCACCATCATTGGGGAAAAAAAAATGCAGCGCTCTGGGGAAAAGCCTCCCACTCCTTCGCCCCTCACTAGTGTGCGCCTGGAGATTGCGCGCCGGAGCGGTGGGCGAATGTTTCAAGATGCTCACGGGCTTGTTCAAGTTTATGGTCTGGCGAGGGAAGCGGGAGTGTACAACGTCTCTGCCCACGCGGCTGCCTGAAGTTTGCAAAATCTTAGTAAGGCGGTTAGGGGAGTGCGTGCACTGCACCATATTGCCGCGCATCGGAATGCACCGGTGCAAGGCCGCGGAAGAGAACAAGCTTCCCTGTTTCGCCTAGGACCCTAGGAAAAAAGCGACCGGGAGTCGTGGGAGACAAGAATTCTGATAAACCAGAGTTTTCCACATATGAGGGGATTTAGCATTACAGCCACTTAGCGGGCCTCGGAAACGTTGCGACGCCCCCCCCCCCCCCCCCCCGGCGCCAGACTGCGGCGGTGCACACTGAGTCTGCGCGCGGGGTTTTTCTCGCTGATGCTGCAGATATAGAGCGGAGTGGCTCGGGAGGCGGCGGGCTGGGGGAATGTGGGGGTGGCCGGGTTCCCGGCCTGGCCCCGGAGGAGAAGCCACTACACCCTGAGTGCTAATGCTTTAGCAGACTGGAAAATACTCGCCAGCTCTCTGGCACTTTCATCCTCCGCGCCTCCACGGTCTCGCACAGGGAGACCTTGGAGATCTCTGCCGCCTCTCCCCCCATTCCTGCTGTCTGCGCCCGCCCAAACAACGGCGCGCTACATCTGCTCGTAGACTTTATTGGTGTTTGTCTTGTTTAAATCATCTTGCCTCCTCACACGGGTCTCGTAAAGGCTGAGTACCCACTCTGGAAGGATTTCTTTCTGTTTTCTTCTTTTCGTCTTAAATTTTCCTGTAAGGGGAGGCCCTTCGATGCCTATAGATTGGGCAGACTAGCTGAGGACCAACCAAATCCCACCAGCAGCTTCTTTTCCCTTTTGAGATAAGATTCTCTCCAAACATCTCCTGCCAGCCTGAACCCCCTTAATCCTGCCCCCCCCCCTTAGCCCCTGAAATAAATGAAGAGCGAATGGCTACAGTTTTTAAAACACAACCGGAGCTGAGGATCTGATGAGGCAGGCTGCGGTGGCTGTGATTGAAAACTGGGGAAGCCTCGCGTGGGGGAATACCATGTACGATCAAGTGGCACAAAGTCAAAAGAAGGAGAGAAACGGAACTAGGGACACTTCGGTACACAAAGTTGCCATTAAAGTTTATTTCCCTTTTATCCAGATAGGTGACGCTACACTTTACCAGTTACTAAAGGCTGCAGGTTTCAGCTCAGAAAATAACATTGAGGCTTCCAACATGTGTTTATTCCCCAGGCGCGCGCACACACACGGTCTACCCCCGTAAGCAAGCACGACGACAGGAATGCCAAGCATTTAAACAAAGACAGGCACCACCCCACCCCACCCCCCCAACGCCAGCCCTCCGAAGTCTGCCCTCCCAAAAAAGGATCCCTCTCTAGCTCTCTCTGGAGTTTGATGTTCTCGCTTAACCACTGCAGCCCATCATGGTTTCTCAGAACACCAACGTGGCTCCCTGGGCGCGCACGCGGGATCCCCCAAGCCACTGTGAAGCCAATGCCCAAACCAAGATGCGAAATCGCGAAACGGAGACACTTGAGGGGGTGGGGAACAACGTCTGAGAAGGGGGAGAAGAAGAAACCTTTCCTGACACCCGCTCCAGCGCTCTCACACTCGCACACGGCATTAGTCAGAGAGAGGAGGAAATTTACCAGCCCCGGGGAGGGAAAGCGAGTCCCCCGAGAAGACAGTGGCTGCGCTCGTTGGGAAGAGGGGGAGAGGCTTTGGCTTAAAGGGGACGGGACTGACTGGGATTGTGCACGTAAGGAGTGGCCCCCGGCGCTGAAGCTGGGCTTTCCGGAGCCGGGTGGCTGGTTAGTACTCCCTCCTGCCTTCCTCCCTTCAGCTCTTCACCCTCCCTCTCTGCGAACGTGTAGTTTCGGCGGCTCGGCTGCCACCTCCGCCACCGCCGCCGCTGCCGCCGCCGCCGCCGCAGCGGCAGTCGCGTCAGGGACAAGCTTGAGCCGCAAGCGAGCAAGCGAGCTCCCAGCACCAACCACCACTTTGGGCAAACTTGCGGGTTTCGGCTCTCGGCTAGCGAGCGGGAGCTTCCTACTTGCCATTCAGTGTCTTTGAGCCTTGGCAGCCCTAGGGGCAGCGAGCGCGCCCGCACCAGACTCTCCCAGACGCGAAAGGGTACGAGACAACTGCGGAATTCACCCGCCGTGCCAGGGCACTTCCGAGGAAACAACCGACTGGCACTTTTTCTCCCCTTGGCAAACTGGATATTTTTTTTTTTTTAAGCTACTTGGCAGCTGTCTCTGACTCCACCCCCCCCCCCCCCCCCCAATCCCCTCCCCAGTGCCTTTGGCTTTTCTTCGGAAATCCGGACAGAATTGGGCATCTTTGTTAATTGCCACTGGGGGAGCCCGGCCGGGGGCTCTCGCCAGGCCAACGTCGCCTGAGCACCGAGCTTGGTTTGCTCACCTTTGAACTGCAAAGGGATCAAGTTCAGCTCGAGTTGCCAGCATTGGGACTGGGAGGAAGGCGAGGGAGCGTGCAGTAGAGAGAGTGGGAGAAGGGGAAAGGGGAAAGGAGAGGAGGGAGGAGAGAGGAGGAGGAGGGAGGAGAGA
Organism: Herpailurus yagouaroundi; assembly: GCF_014898765.1. Classification (NCBI taxonomy): domain Eukaryota; kingdom Metazoa; phylum Chordata; class Mammalia; order Carnivora; family Felidae; genus Herpailurus; species Herpailurus yagouaroundi. The sequence continues at coordinate 143,479,329 of NW_024412376.1, read as the reverse complement.
GAGGGAGGGAGGGGAGGGATCGAGAGAGAGCGGGGAGAGAGAGAGGCTGCAATCTCCTCCCTGAATCGCGCACAGCGCTGCAGATCCCAGTGCTCCGACATGCGGGCCGAATGCAGGTGAGGGAAGGCACGGACTCTGCGGCTGCGAACCCAAACTTGGGCACCGCGCGGTGCGCACGGTTCAGCCTTCGCCCCCGCGGGCGAACGGCTGCTGCGGTTTCAGGCGGCGGCTTCGTGACTAATGACCTTGCGCAGAGTTGTTAAGAAAAAAAGAGAAACCCGAGCTCTTGGGGGTGAAAAGGGACTGACTCTCTGGGTGTCTCTGAAGATGGCTCGGGCTGCTCTTCGGCGCGCGGGGGGGACCCGGACGCGGACCGCCGTGTGACGCGAGTGGTCTCCACTGCACGGTGCCCGAAGCGACCTGCCAGGGCTTTTTCATTCTCGATCTGTTGACTGGCTCCCCCGCTGCCAGAGCAGAGTCAGAGTTCAGACTGGCTTGTTGCTGGCCCCAGCGCCTCGTGCAGGAAGCAACTCACGTTTGCCTGGGCAGCCGGAGCAGAAGCTGGGTCTGGAGTGTGTGGCTGGAACGTGAATTGGACTCAACTCGAGTAGCAGCAAAGACCAACGGGGTTGGCAGGCGGGGGAAGCTGCAGGCGTGTTCCCCGCCGCTTCCCGGCTCCACCGCCCGCCCGCCGGAGCGGTTCCGGCCCCATCCGACAGAGCGGGGACGGGAGCCCGGGATTCTCCGCCCGCTGCGGGGATGACTCTGGGGGGGCGCCGAGCCCGCGGCGCGCAGTGTCCCGTGAACTGTGAGTACTGCGACTGAACGGCGGCCGGCGAGCGGGCGATTAGCACCCATTGCATGAATTATGAAACAATAACTTTCGGAAGAAGCAGAAGGAAAAGAAAAAAGAAAAAGAAGGACACCTCGCTGGTCCCCCTGGCCGACTCCTCACGCTGCTCTTCTCGCCCCCTCCCTCCTCTCCCTTCCTCCTTTCCCGGAGAGAGAAGAGGACTGGGAGGAGGGCCGGCGGCCGGCCCCGGAGGAGGGGGGCGCCGAGGGGGCTGTGACTAGAACGAGCAGTAGCAGCAGCAGCAGGAGAAGATGCTGAGGATGCGGACCGCGGGATGGGCGCGCGGCTGGTGCCTGGGCTGCTGCCTCCTCTTGCCGCTCTCGCTCAGCCTGGCGGCCGCCAAGCAACTCCTCCGGTATCGACTGGCCGAGGAGGGCCCGGCGGACGTCCGCATCGGCAACGTCGCCTCGGACCTGGGCATCGTGACCGGCTCGGGTGAGGTGACTTTCAGCCTCGAGTCGGGCTCGGAGTACCTGAAGATCGACAACCTCACCGGCGAGCTGAGCACCAGCGAGCGGCGCATCGACCGCGAGAAGCTGCCCCAGTGTCAGATGATCTTCGACGAGAACGAGTGCTTTCTGGACTTCGAGGTGTCGGTGATCGGGCCCTCGCAGAGCTGGGTGGACCTGTTCGAGGGCCGGGTCATCGTGCTCGACATCAACGACAACACGCCCACCTTCCCGTCACCCGTGCTCACGCTCACCGTGGAGGAGAACCGGCCGGTGGGCACTCTCTACCTGCTGCCCACCGCCACGGACCGTGACTTCGGCCGCA
>NW_024412376.1:143444363-143477302 GCF_014898765.1 Herpailurus yagouaroundi | reverse complement strand
GCCGGGGTGGGTCCCGCCGCCGCCCTCCGGCGCGTCCGGCCGTCGGTCGGGGGCGCCGGGCCTGCCGACAGCGCCCCCTACCCCGGGGGCGGCGGGAACGGCGCGAGCGGCAGCGGCCCAGGCGGCTCCAAGAGGCGGCCGGACGCGCCGGAGGGCGGCGGCGGGACCAACCCCGGCGGCCGCAGCAGCGTGTTCGAACTGCAGGTGGCCGACACCCCGGATGGCGAGAAGCAGCCACAGCTGATCGTGAAGGGGGCGCTGGACCGGGAACAACGCGACTCCTACGAGCTGACCCTGCGGGTGCGCGACGGTGGCGACCCGCCGCGCTCCTCTCAGGCCATCTTGCGGGTGCTCATCACCGACGTGAACGACAACAGCCCCCGCTTCGAGAAGAGCGTGTACGAGGCGGACCTCGCCGAGAACAGCGCCCCGGGGACTCCCATCCTGCAGTTGCGCGCCGCCGACCTGGACGTGGGGGTCAACGGGCAGATCGAGTACGTGTTCGGAGCCGCTACCGAGTCCGTGCGGCGGCTGCTGCGCCTCGACGAGACGTCCGGCTGGCTCAGTGTCCTGCACCGTATCGACAGGGAGGAGGTGAACCAGCTGCGCTTCACGGTCATGGCCCGGGACCGCGGGCAGCCCCCCAAGACCGACAAGGCCACGGTGGTCCTCAACATCAAGGACGAGAACGACAATGTGCCGTCCATTGAAATCCGCAAGATCGGGCGTATCCCGCTCAAGGACGGGGTGGCCAACGTGGCGGAGGATGTTCTTGTCGACACCCCCATTGCTCTGGTGCAGGTGTCCGACCGAGACCAAGGCGAGAACGGCGTGGTCACCTGCACCGTGGTGGGCGACGTGCCCTTCCAGCTCAAGCCGGCCAGCGACACAGAGGGCGACCAGAACAAGAAAAAGTACTTTCTGCACACTTCGGCCCCTTTGGACTATGAGACCACCCGGGAGTTCAACGTGGTCATCGTGGCGGTGGACTCGGGCAGCCCCAGCCTCTCCAGCAACAACTCCCTGGTTGTCAAGGTAGGAGACACTAATGACAACCCACCTGTCTTCGGCCAGTCAGTAGTGGAGGTTTACTTTCCCGAGAACAACATCCCTGGAGAGAGGGTGGCCACGGTGCTGGCAACGGACGCCGACAGCGGGAAAAATGCAGAGATCGCCTACTCGCTGGATTCCTCTGTGATGGGGATCTTTGCCATCGATCCTGATTCCGGGGACATCCTCGTCAATACGGTACTGGACCGCGAGCAGACTGACAGGTATGAGTTTAAAGTTAACGCCAAAGACAAAGGCATCCCAGTGTTACAGGGCAGCACCACGGTGATTGTGCAGGTGGCTGACAAGAATGACAATGACCCTAAGTTTATGCAGGACGTCTTTACGTTTTATGTGAAAGAAAACTTGCAGCCCAACAGCCCTGTGGGGATGGTCACGGTGATGGATGCTGACAAGGGACGCAATGCAGAGATGAGCCTCTACATAGAGGAAAACAGTAACATTTTCTCCATTGAAAATGACACGGGGACCATTTATTCCACAATGTCTTTTGACCGGGAACATCAGACCACATACACGTTCAGAGTCAAGGCTGTGGATGGGGGAGATCCTCCCAGATCAGCCACAGCCACGGTCTCTCTCTTTGTCATGGATGAGAACGACAACGCTCCCACCGTTACCCTTCCCAGAAACATTTCCTACACTTTACTGCCACCTTCAAGTAATGTCAGGACAGTAGTAGCTACAGTGTTGGCAACAGACAGTGACGATGGCATCAATGCAGACCTTAACTACAGCATTGTGGGAGGGAATCCCTTCAAGCTGTTTGAAATTGATTCCACCAGCGGTGTGGTTTCCTTAGTGGGGAAACTCACCCAAAAGCATTATGGCTTGCACAGGTTGGTGGTGCAAGTGAATGACAGTGGACAGCCTTCCCAGTCCACCACGACCCTGGTGCATGTGTTTGTCAATGAAAGTGTTTCTAATGCAACTGTGATTGACTCACAGATAGCCAGAAGTTTGCACACCCCACTCACGCAGGATATAGCTGGTGACCCAAGTTACGAAATTAGCAAGCAGAGACTCAGTATTGTCATTGGGGTGGTGGCCGGGATTATGACCGTGATTCTAATCATCTTAATTGTAGTGATGGCAAGGTACTGCCGGTCCAAAAGCAAAAATGGCTATGAAGCTGGCAAAAAAGATCACGAAGACTTTTTTACACCCCAGCAGCATGACAAATCTAAAAAGCCTAAAAAAGACAAGAAAAACAAAAAATCTAAGCAGCCTCTCTACAGCAGCATTGTCACTGTAGAAGCTTCTAAACCAAATGGACAGAGGTATGATAGTGTCAATGAGAAGCTGTCAGACAGCCCAAACATGGGGCGATACCGATCCGTTAACGGTGGGCCTGGCAGTCCTGACCTGGCCAGGCATTACAAATCTAGTTCTCCATTGCCTACTGTCCAGCTTCATCCCCAGTCACCAACTGCAGGAAAAAAACACCAGGCCGTACAAGATCTACCACCAGCCAACACATTTGTGGGAGCAGGAGACAACATTTCAATTGGATCAGATCACTGCTCTGAATACAGCTGTCAAACCAATAACAAGTACAGCAAACAGGTAAGATGTATTCCAAGTATATTTAAATATCCCAGAAGAGGTGAAATAACTCTGAGGCAGAGAGCACCTCCTGTGAAGTTTTGCTTTCTCCCTTTTAAAGCTATGATTTGAAAATTTAACAGCAGTAATTTAATGTTAATTCCTATGTCATCGGTTGAGTGAGCATGGGCCATCTACACGAGGTGGACCACTGTATTTTGCAAGTTACCCACCCAGTGTTTACAAAGTTACTAACAGACATGGAAGTAGGCAGCGTTTTGCCCATCTCTTTGAACGTGAGGGCACTAATTCATCCTACATTTTCTGTTTTCAGGATAAATAGGTAAATATTGGTTGGCTGGTTAGCTTAGACCTGAAATTGTTTTGTTTTGTGGCTATGAAGTGGATAATTACATCCAGAGAGAAAAATTTCTGAAGTTACTACTGGTGCCTATGCAAATTGCACAGTATAAAAGTTTTAGCCATGCTATGTATTATGCAAGCTTTTACAGGTAACGGAGGCCAATTCGTGCCAATGTGGTACCAAGTCTGAGATACTGAAAAACTGGCTACTTTGACAAAAATGTTGGTTTAAAGATATCTAAGGATACACAAATGTCATGCGAAACTGCCTTTTTAATACCTTGATATCTGTAACAGTTAAACCTCCGTGAGGATATGCAAGGAGCATTTGTATTCCTCATGTTTGGTGTAAGGGTTTACAAGCAAAAGTAAAATTGCATGACCCACTTTTTATTTAAGCCAAGCAACAGAAATGTTCATGTCGGATGCACTGTGTGCAAGAAAATTTTGGTATGCATGATGATATCTGAGATTATTAAGGTGGTATAGAATACGGTTGTTTCCCAGTGAAATGTGGAAACAGATCTTAAAAACATATTTTGAGATGGACTTCAGAAAATAGAAAATCTGTTTTTGAAAGTTTTGCTTGTGTGATATATGTAACACTCACAAAGTTTACTTTTCACACCTGCCAAGGTCTGACACTCAGCAAGGTAAACCTTTTGGAAACTGCTGTGTCTAGCGCTGTAGCAACCCCATTAATAAAATATCCTATATTTCTCATCATCAGAACTCATTTCAGAAAACACATTTATGACTGTCAAATAATATTGAATAATAGTTTCTCTATTAAATATGCTTTGCATGTGCAATGTACAGTCGGAGAAGAATGAAGGCACAAGAACTTGTTTTATGGCCTCATTAGAGATGATATTGATGGGCTCATCAAAGATACTATAGAAAAGAGATATTAATTCCTTATTGCTTTCACAATCTTAAAAATTAGTTTCCTAAAGAAATATCTTCTACTCATAGTACTCTACTGTAGCTATTTGGATAAGGAGAACATAGCTTTTATACCCAATAATCAAAGCAATCCACGAAAATACAGGTCCGAACTACATTACGTTAAATTGCTTTCGAAAATACGTGATGCATGTGAAAGCCTTTCTTTCTTTTAACCTGAAATTTGATAACTGGAGAGTTTATATCTGTTGTGTTATTGCTTCACCTGGAGTTAGAAGGAGATTTTTGTTTTGTTTGGGGTACTTTTATCGGACAATTCTAGTTAAAATAATAGTACAAAGATGACTTATAAAAAGCCCACAAATAAACTTAGATCTATAGAAAGTTCCTTGGAAAATGATAACTTGTAGTGCAGAAGTGTGTGAAGAGGTCTTTCTGCAGAATGTTTACTTCTTCGCTGTCATCCTAATAGGACTTTTTATCTTGTGGCTGAATGGCATTTGCATTCTAAATTGTGTAATCTGAAACTTTGGAGGGGACATATCAAGTGGCAGATTTATAGATATTTTATACAACCGCCTCATATGTTCTGTGCTGTCACTTAAGCTTTATTTGGCTCATCAAATGAGGTTGGCTCTGGATTCTTGAATATTTAAGACAGCCAATATCAAGACTGTTGTGGCATCCTGTTTAAAAGGCAAAGTGATATGCTTATAAATAAACTAATGTATGGTGCTAGGCTCTTAACAGAGCAAAGAAGTCCATATACCAAAATAGAAAGCCTACAAAACCATTGGTCTCAATCATGCAGTTTGCCAGAAGTGACTGGAAAACTTATATGTTGTTAGGTGTTCAAAAGATGTGTGAAGTTTTGACCACAATAGATAGCTGAACTAAAATGAAATAAAGGAGAATGAAACACATTCCTCTTAATGTAATTAGTAATAGTAATTGATACTCTTCATCTCTTCAATATTGCTGTCAGGGGACAAGGGATCCATTTACAAAGTTACATTCTGCTAAGACATCTGACATAATAAACAAGATCTTTTTTGTTCTGATTTTTGTACCATAGTAGATGGTTTTCTATTTTTTTCCCAAAAAGATATTACCTTTAATTTTTATACAACTGCCAAAATGTATTTTCTGTAATTAAGTGTGATGTAAGATAAAATAAAGAGCACGAGGTTTTGTTATAATTTTCTCCGTTGATACTGAATCTATCTAAGGAAAACCCTGAGGGATGCCATCTTTTAATTCCTTATGGTAGGGATTAATTAAAAATCTGAGATTTCATCTGACATAAAGGCTTCACTTTATTTATAAATTTCCCGAACTGCCTTATCATAGTTCTTAACTTGTGGTATAATGGAAGTGAGATCTGTTTACAGTGTTCTTATCCTCATGAGAATTAGACGTTTCCAAGTGCTGCTCCTAAATCCTGTTAATGGTTATATTGCAATAAATTAAGCAGCTTTGTGGAAATCAAAGTTTGAAAATAATGCCCCCACCCCCCTTTTTTGGTGTGTTTTCACAGGGTCTGGAAACTTTCAAATCAATCTTCTATAGTTACTCTCTGGCAGCATCTATGAGATGTGTGTTGCAGAGTTGCTATCTGTCTGTCTGTCTATCTATCTATCTATCTATCTATCTATCTATCTATATCTATCTATCTATGTATATATTCCTGAAACTCATACCTTAGCAAAACTGATGACGTAGCCCAGGTATTCATAGTTCAGACCTTTGCAGTGAAAACAAAAGCCTTTGCTCTCAACTAAATAATGTGTCTAGCTGAGCAGAATGTGGATCATTGACAGCATTATTGAGCTTAAGCCTCTACCTCTCCATTTCATTATTCCTTTGCTTGGTAAACCTGGTTTTAGGGCTTGTTCAAATTTTGTGACCTGGAAGGACAATTGTGCTTTTTTTGCTTTGTGAAGTAAAGGCAGAGACATTCTATGTTTTCTATTAATTTTTAAGTCTTCAGAGTTTTACTATGTGTTAAATATTTTTCAATTCTCTTAAAGAATAATACAATTCCAAAAGAGATTAATACACAATATAAAAGCATAGTGACTACTTTTTAAGTTATTTTTAAGTCCGGTTGTGTTTATACATGTCATGCCATTAATTACCTAATGCACTGGCAAGGAAAAATTTTATCGTATCTAGTAAATGAAAAATAAAGTATTTTTGGCAAGAGCAGAGTAGATACAGCTTGAATAAACATTAATTTAAAAATCCATTTACAGCTGCTTCAGAAATACTCAAGAAAAATTCTTAATAAGTCCAATGATAGTTTCCCTTGCCTAAGGAACTGCTGAATGTTGTCTAAATAATGTTCTCTTTAATTATCGAGTTGTGTTCAATATATTCGTTGTATGCTTAGTATAAAAATGTGGCAGAAATTATTTTTTTTAATTATTTCCAGTCTGGAAGCTAATGGATAACTTGCCATGGCCTATTAGGGTTTTCAGCCCTGAGAAAACTAAATATTAATTTGTTTGTGTATGGATATGACACCGTACTTACTATAGCAGCATCTGTAGAGTGATGCCAACCACGGCTTCTGGTTTCAATTTGATAAGCATGTTTCTACAATATGATGTGTCTGTTTATAGCCAAAAACACTTTCAAGAAGTACCATGAATTGTGCATATGGTAGAGTTTCTGTTACATTTGGCCTGACAGAGCAGACAGCAGGCTAATAACTGATCAAAGTTAGGTGATGTTTTTAGTCAGGAGATATCTACTAAAGCAACATTACCTTAGACCTCTGGATGTCTCTGAATAAGGAAAAGGTCATCCACTGATCTGATCTGCATCGAATATGTTCGTTTTTATGGAAGTCCAAGTATGGCAATTTGAAACTTCTCTCAAACTTACCCCAAGTCAATTAGTAACTTAGACACAATACCACAGAGTCCGTTTATAGGTTGTAAGTAAATCATGCAGCTGGATGAATACAGCAAAATCCTTCTTTCTTGTTATTTTTTTTCTATCTTTGAGTAATTACGTATCTTATATGTGGAAAAGCGTACACATGGTATCTCTCTTTCTAACACACAAACTCGTGCGGATATATTCACATAAACCAACGATGGTGCCATTAGACTTTTATTTCATTGTGATATTCATACATTAACATGTGGAGCATATTTGAACTTTAAACACATACAACATTGAAATAAAGTGTATCATAGTCAATCATTTAGTGCCTGTATCTAAAATGACTAGAGTCATCACAGTTTAGAATTAAGAAATATGAACCATACCAGTTCCTTCATTTTCTATGAAGAGACTAAGGTCTTTATCTGTACCATTGGGGTGCGAATTCTGTTTCCTGTTGGCACCTTGAACGGGGCAATGCAACTTAAGTTGAGGCCTTTAGAAGAAAGTAATTTGATTGAGATCACAAGATTGTCAAGGATACAGTGTGGATACAAGTCATGGAATGCAGAGACCAGTGTTTTTGTTTTTTATCGTACTCCCCCCGAGGAATAAAATTGAATTTACATCCCTTCTTCTGTATACATTTCAATAGCAACAGAAATATGTTGAGATTCACCTGTCTATGTATAACTACATATTGAGCTATGAAAACTGACTTTTTTACAATAGAATATAATGCTGCTTTAGGCTCCAGTTTTTATCTGTAAATTATTGGAGGAGTTACAATTCACATTTTCTAGACTTTCAAAAGAAATTAATGGCTCTTTCCCTCTCTGTAAAATAGCAATTGATGACATACACTGAAGTAACATTGTTTACAGCATATATTCAGCAGGTTAATTGACAGAATTTTTAATTTCAGCAGAAGCCTGACAACAGGTGGGATTAATATATTCTCAATGAGAACATAACTTTTGTGGAAATTAATACAAGCTTTCTATACATTGTGTATAAAAGTTTATATGCACCCTAATTGGAATAATCTTTTGCCTGTTTTCATTTATATCGATGATCCTTTTTTGGCTTCTATGCTCCTTTGCATTTTGCCAGCTTTGTGGGGAACACAACCTTCATATTGACCTTAACACACAATTGCAAATGAATTTTTCATCTAAATTGGTTTTGTAGCAAATTTTTAAAGCAAGGTGACATTTAAAAAATGTTCAGTTAGATTTTCTCCTTTGTTAGGCAATTAACCAATCTAGTGCATCATATTTTAAATTTACCTAGTGATAAAATGCTAATGATTGAGTTTGTCAATTTCAAACATGAAATTTGAACTGTTTTTCAAACTAAATGTAGTATGACAAAATCCTTGCTTCGCCATAGCTGCCAGTGCTATTAGAAATTTTACTGTCTTTTCTACTCCTGGGAGACAACGGTGGTGAAGGTTATAATGGAAACTTAGTACAATACTTGTTTAGAGCTTTATGTTTAAGTTGTATATAACCAATTTCTAGGCTAGAGCAAGGTTCCTCATCCATTTATTTACCATGACTCTATAGAAATAGTAGGAGCTGTTCACATAGATCTTGAGTCAGCTTTAGTTTTCTCTCTTATTTATTTTAAAAACCCGTAGAATCTTTTCTAAAGCAGGGACTCTGTTTCGGAACATTACACAGTGCTTTATTTAGCATTAGTGTTGTGGGAGAAATCACATTCCAAGAAGAATGGAGCTGAAACCACTAAAACTAATCTTAATTATCACGTCTGGTGAATTAATGTTTTAAAGGCGGAATAAAGGTTTATGTTCAGGAATGTGATGATGTTTGTATTGAACTCTAATGCTGTGTACAAACAAACAAACAAACAAACCAAAAAACTATTAAACCTTCTGAGTAGGATTCATCTGACAAGTTGACTGTTTTTCCCCCGAGCATATTTATTATTTACAGACACATAATTTGTAAATAAAAATACTCTGTGACCAAAACCTCTGCCACAGCATTCTGATTGGGTATAAGGTATTGGGGAAAAATCCTTCATCGCACTTTTTTTTTTTTTTTACCTGCATAAATCTTTGTTTTCCTTCTTTCAGATGCGTCTACATCCATACATTACTGTGTTTGGCTGAATTCCACTCTAATATGATGCTCCATTATGCTCCATACTCTGATGTCCTTGCTACTCCGAAACCTGCTGGAGCCTGCCCTTGGCCGTGGGGTGTCAGCCAATCACTGCTTGTTTTGCTTGTTGTGCATTTGATTTTCAAGTTTTCAAGTTTTTCCCCCCGTTTAAGGAAAAAGAGTGTTGAAATAAATAAACTTAGAAAAGAAACAGTATTAATAAAGAAATGTGCTACAAATGGACATCTGAGTCACTGAGAATTCCATTCTCAAAGAGGTGGTTAGCAGAAGAAATGAATAGCGAAGGCTGTAAAAAAAATCCCAAGGCACATTTCAACAATAATTTTAAGATTCTAGCTTTGTGTGAACCAAGGAAAATTAAGTCTACTTAGTCTTTGTCTATAATACATTAAACACTGACTTTTGGTAAAATCCTGTCGATCAACATTTTTAAAGGGTTATGGAATTACAGCCTTTTCCAGGCCAGTGAGATAGTTGTGTTAGAATAAAATATAATGTCTACACATCTATCTCAAGGACTTTGAACAATACTTATAAAAATATTGGTATATAAAATAAATTTGAGAGGCAAATTTTGTGTTGAGCAGTTATTGCCAATAGATTGTTTCTTCCTTAATCTTGAAATATTGACCAAGGAATCTGAATTATCTATGGAATTTTTAAGTATGTTTGTTGTTAAATTCCTTAAGAAAATTTGGAATCTTTCCGTTAGATTTACTAACGTCACTTTAGTCACATTCAGAAGGAATTTGTGGCTTCCTATTTTCGTGGTACATTTATCTGAAGGCTATTCTATTTGATGTCTGATAACATAGATCCAAGCTGCTTCTGAGAATGCAACATTTAGATATAGTTGAGAGAGTGGCTGAATTTTAGTTGCATAAGTAATATTCTAGGCAAGTCAGGGAATCCTCTGGATAGTCCCTCCAATTCTTTATGGTTATATATTTATGTATCTGTTGTATGTGTTTATGTGCCTAAAAATAAGTGTTCAAGTGTGAAGTTTCATAATTTTATAATGTATTTACCACATTATTTGCCGCCCTAATTTTTGTCCAAGTTTTGGAAGACTAAGAATCCCAGATTCTTGGGATATTTTTGGTGAGTTATTTTCAATATGAAAGCCTTTTAATAAAAATAAATGAATATTGGAAGAAGACTAAAATGTAGAGTGGTAGCAAATGTACCCTGACCTATGAAAATCTCTAGTGTATATATTCCAGGCTTTTTATTCTATTAGCTGTTTATTTAATTTTGCAAAAATGACATTTTCAGAAGTATTAATGAAACTGTAGTGAAATTCCTGAATAAAACCTAATTATCCTCAACTTCTCAATTTGTTTTGAGCACAAAGACCGGCGTAAGAGGCTGGTGAAAGACCCTTGCCACTTTCTGCTTCTTGAAAATGTCATGTTCCCTCATCAAACTTAACTTCCTTAGATGTGTAATGTGTGAGTCCTGTAATAAATCACATCAATTCAAAAACAAATTATAGACCAAAAAAGGTCCAGAATTTTGGGATAATCTAATTACAGCCACACAGAGGGGAAATACATACATACTTTCACAAAGAAGAACATTTGAAGGCAGCATTTTGAAAACTTGGGTTGGAATACCTTATCAAGGCAAGAATCAATTTAGTGCATCTCTACCACAGTTGGAAAGACCTGAAGTGAAACAGAACCATTCCAAGTGTGCTGCGTGCGAGCCTTGTTTCAGCCGTGGTGTGTGTGTTTCTGTTCTTGGTCGCCGTGGGAAAAAAAGTGTTTTATTGTGTAAGCGGTTGAAAAGGGTTCAGGACCACGACTGTAGTTTGTTTCAGGTGGGAAACTATGGCTATTAGTGGAAAAACATAATAAATGGAAGCAAAAAAAAAATAACACTTCTAAAGATTTTAACGTACTATTCCGCTGAATCAGAATGATCAACAGCATACTATTATAATAGCAATCATCAACAGCAAAAAGCTTGGAGAAGTCTATTATCATTCCTGTGTGTGTGTGTGTGTGTGTGTGTGTGTGTGTGTGTGTGTTTTAATCTTCGAACATGTCACCAGTTGGTTCCTATCTTGCACAGACTCCCCCTCTTTCTCTACCGCCCTTCCTGCCGATTGCCATCCACCTCAGGACTCTTGGCCAGTCTCCTATGTGATTACTGGAATTTACCATTTAAGGAGATGCCTGTGGACAGATGGGAGAGAGACTCAGGACAAACTACCCATTACCCTATAAATTTTAGCACTGGGACATTTTGTTTTAAATGACAAGATAATAATTTATTCCCCATTACAACATCTAAAGAAGCATATGGAAATGTTGGAGTCCGGTTTAATACCTTCTAATACATCCAGTATCAGCAATGGCACTGGATATGCCAAAAAATAGTAAGATAGAGTCTTTGTCCTCATGGAACTAATATATAATAAAAAAAAAAGATTATGGAGCAGAAAAGGATAGATTATATTTGCATCATGTCCCTTAAGTTTCAATGCGTCGAATGCCTGTTTGCTTATTTACTCCTCAGAGCAATCTGTGAGGAAAAGCACCATTATTATATCTGAGGTGAGGAAGCTGAAATAATGAACAACCTATTCATGACTCTGATGGAACTAGCTTAAAAACTTTATGAAGTCTTTGAAGAAATACCAGGTCAGAATTCATGTGTACTGAAAGCATTTGGGGAAATTTGTGAAATTTGTGCTTTTGAATATAATCTATTTTCTGACTGATCTGGGTGAAATCGTTTCAAAGGAACCCCTTAGAACATGACCCAGGTTTTCAAACTTTTTGTAGTCACAAACTACAGTTGATACTACTAACAGCAAAGCAAAAACAAATAAACAAAAAGGCTGTGGCTAGAAAGTAGAGATCTAATTAATTAACTGGATTTGTAAACAACCCCATGTGTGCTTTTAAGCAAAGAAACAATCACCTTAAGAACGGAGTAAGTCACTTTAACCCTATATTTTTTGAGGCTATCTCTAGAAAAACTCAAGGACCTTACGAAGTAATTCCACAGTTTGAAATATGTCTCTGGGAATAATTTTCAGTCTACAAGTTTGCAAAACAGTTTTCTTGAATGTGTGTGATTTTTTTCCCCATTCATTTTATAGAGATTGTATTGATTTGCTATATCTTTAATACACAGTGCGAGGCTTTGGGGTGTAATAGACCCAAGTCTATTCAGAGACAGGACACAAAAATAGCACAAAAATAATATCCATAGGCCAGATATATATGGGAAACTCAGAGGAACCACCTCCAAGTCTGTCTCATCCATCATTGATTTCCGGTGCCTAGTCGAGTGCCGAGCCCATAGAAGACACTCATTGTATTTGTTGAACAACAAACAAAGGGCCTGGGCTTTGGTGCTAGGTATCCTGAAGATCCCTTCATATGGAATAGCTGGGCTATGGTAGGTCCACTTTTATATCAGACTGTAAGTGTCCTAATTGCTATTTTCATTCCCTGCTGGGAGGATGTCTCCATGATAAAAGGCTACCTGCCATGTTCGCTAGAGTCCCTGCCCTCTCTGTGTGGGTGTGGCTCTCATTTCAGTAGCAAGTGAGCAGTTCCCTCCTGTCCTCTCCTTCCTTCTCCTTGGCGGTGGTGTCAACACCAAACCCTTAAAAACAGATAAAAATTAAACTAGAGATATGCGAGGCAAGTAAGAGAGGCACTGGCCACCCAGTAGAGTTCCCATGTATTTTGAAGAAGTATGAAGAAACATGCAAGCATGCTGGTTTTCAGTACTTTTCTTGAGATCCTTATTCTTACCAGATACGGATTCTCATCTTTACCCTTATCCCTTTCTTTGTGGAAAAAAAAAAAAAAATAGGTACCTTTATGCCCAAACATAGGCATGGGTGTCCGTATTCCTCAGTTTGCATGTTCTAGCAGATATTATCCATTCACGGTACCAGCCCATGCTCACTGATAAAGAATAAGTTTCCATTTTTATTTTGAAAGCCTATAGTGAACAGTTATTTTTAAAGGTGAGAGCCTGGAATTCTGTAAACAGAAACATGCACTTAGTTCAGTAAGGAGAGAGGTCCGGAAGAGAGAAGAATATGGTCTTGGGAGTGACGGCCAGTGAGGCGGTTGCTTAGAAATGCCTTGCAACTCGTGGGGCGCCTGGGTGGCTCAGTGGTTGAGCGTCCGACTTCGGCTCGTTTCAGGTCACGATCTCGCGGTCCGTGAGTTCAAGCCCCGCGTCAGGCTCAGGACTGATGGCTCAGAGCCTGGAGCCTGCTTCTGATTCTGTGTCTCCCTCTCTCTCTGCCCCTCCCCCGTTCATGCTCTGTCTCTCTCTGTCTCAAAAATAAATAAATGTTAAAAAAAAAAAAAAGAAAAGAAAAGAAATGCCTTGCAACTCGAAAGCACTTCTTAGCGTGGAATCACTATGTTGGACACAGGAAACATATAACATTGTGTGTCAGCTCTACTCAAAAAAATAAAAATACTCCTTACTAGCTCACATATGAAAGAGCACTCTTAAATTGCAAATGACCGCTGAAGGAGTTGAGTTTTGTCTTTGGCACGCTCTGGTGTAACTTGCTTTATGCAGACAACTTTAAGCAGCTCAGCACCTCACCAAAATCTACCGTCCTGGGGAAGTGAGGCTTCTGCTTAGGGCCTTGAGGAAGGAGGATGAGCAAGCTTCAGCAGCTTCCAAGACCAGGACTATGTTAAGGCACCAAGCGTCTCCAACACCTGTTAGACATCTGGGAAGTAAGAAGTCTATGTCAGAAAGGGAATTCCAGGCCTGACGAGGACAAATATTTGTGGTCGTGAATTTTGGCCCAGGACGCTGGTAATCGTAAGAGTGGTGTTAAACATCAGGGCTTGATTGAGTTGCGAGATTAGCGTCAAGAAGTAGTAAACCTTCATTTGCTCCCATTTAGACCCGACGTTTTGGTGTGGTTTCGTTTTCCTTTTCAGTCTAAAATATTATGTCCCGCTGCGCTGTTTCCATTCGTTTTCTGCTCCCATATTGTTAAGAGAAAGATAGAACCAAGAAGTAAAAAGGGGGGATGGGGGGGACACAACCAATGCATAGCAACATACTCACCTTCTCCTTAATATTATTACCAGACTATTGTCATAAACATAGTGGCCATATTATTGTCATGGATTCTTGTCCCAGTTTCATTCAATTCTCAGAAACTGAATTCTAGCAAGCCTGTACTATAGCCCAGAAACCTGCATTTTTAGCCCTTCCCCCTTCTGAATTCTGATTGCAGATGGTAGGTCAGGCTACAAGAACTCTGGGTTAGAGTCCCTGAAATTTCTAACTTCCATTTGTTAGCTCACTTCTCGAAGGTCTCTGGCAAAATGGAAAATGAGTTCCTATCTGGGTAAGGCAATCTGAACATCTGCCTCTTTGTCCTGGTTCTGTCACTGGCTTGCCAGTGTGACCTTGTGTAAGTCCTTTCAAGTCCGGAAGCCTGTTGAAACTGTCCTCTGTCATTTTACATAACAACCCCTGCTCTGATTACACGATAGGGTTTATGGGGGGGGGGTCACATAAAACATTTGGGGCTTTGAAAAGAATTACCACAACTCAAGATAATATTTCTAATGATCCGTGAATCTCTCTAAGCCTTTGTGCGATGCATGTACACTATTGGAATATTTTTACCGTCCATTATGTTAAAAAGTTGTTTGGTTTTGATTTTGGTTTTCTTTCTTTGGTCGGTGGGTTGGTTGCTTTAATTTGTCCTGCTGCTTGTCGGAAGCATCTGATATTCTCTTAACCCTGATGAATTTCATCAAATCTCCACTGATCCCTGATCAAAGTGCAAGAAGTGTGTGTGCCTTTGCATAGTTGAATAGGTCCTGGTTATCAGACTTTCAGTACCTGTTGACGTCTCGATGGTGAAGGAGGAGAAGAAATAGCTTTATTGCTGTAAAGCAAATAGTTTAGCAAAGGCTTGTAACACTTTGATATTATCCATTTTGACACTTAAAAAAACATTCCATCACTTTTTAACAGTTATTTCTTCTTCTATGCAAGCTTTCCTGGGAATTTTTGTTTCATACATCATGGCGAATCTCTAACATGAAGAGCAGTCAGTTATTGAGCTTTTATTCTTTTTTTTTTTAATTGTTTAATGTTTACTTTGAGAAAGAGAGACAGAGCGTGAGCCAGGGAGGGCAGAGAGAGTGGGAAACACAGAATCCGAAGCAGGCTCAAGGCTCTGAGCTGTCAGCACAGAACGGACGTGGGGCTCGAACCCACGAACCATGAGATCATGACCTGAGTAGAAGTCGGAGGCTTAACCTACCGGGCCGCTCAGGTGCCCTGCGCTTTTATTCTTTGGTAATCACTCTGCCAAAGGGTATACTATGTATCATTTACTCATTTCTAATAATTTCAAGAGGCAGGTCCTATTGGTATCTCCATGTGACATATCTAACTGGGGAAAAACAAAACAGAATCTCCTAGATCCCATCCCTTTCTATATACAACAGGGTCCAGTAGCTGCCTATGGCCAACTCGCCTCCAACATACTTCTCTCTCCAAACTTGAGAATTTTTATTAGCATAGTATCTATGGTAGATTTTAATTTACATATTTACATATTTAGACTGTGGTATGCATTTTATTCTAGTCCACAATACCTGCTATGTATGCTTAGCAGATTTAAAAGAGAGATTCAGGATCAGTTTGCTAGGGCCGCCATAGCAAACTACCATAGATGCGTGGCTTAAATAACAGAAATGTATTTTCTCACAATTCTGAACACGAGAATTACCAGATCAAGGTGATGGTAAATTCAGTTTCTGATGAAGATTCTCTTCCTGGCTGTGGGCAGCTACTTGCTCACTGTGTCCTCAGATGGCCTTCTTTCTGTCCCTTCCTCTTTTTCCAAGGACATCAGTTCTATGAGATTAGACTCACCTTCTGACTTCATTCAACCATAATTACCTCCATAAAGGCCATAACTAAGTCAGTCACATCGGGGTGTGGGGCTTCTGCATATGAATTTTGAGGGGACACAATTAAAGTTCATTTTTTTAGCTTATTACCTCTAGCTTTTTATGCGCATCACTGAGTGCTTTCTGCAACTTTCAGCTTCACAGGGATTTGTGATATAAAATAGCATCTTAGTTATTTTCACTTTGCCGACCGATCAGTGCATCTGGGTGTATTAATTAATGTAAAATCAATATTTATATAAAATAGTCAAGAATTGTTCCACAAATGTAGGAGGTCTTTTTAAGTGATGATAGTAATATTTAGCCTTAAATTTCCAGTATATTTTCAGTATTAAGATCCAAATGGAAAGCGGTAGGAGTTAAGTGGCGAGGGAGTCAGTTGAAACTATAATACCGCAGGTTTAGTAATCCCTCTTTTCTAAGGACAGTCTCAGTGGATTTTCATGCACAGTGGCATAATTGGTCTGACAAAGTTCCAGTGAGTCTGATTTCTGTTGGCATATGGAGACTGCCAAGCACGTACTGAGCCTGCTACCACGCTCTGACTCTTGACCACCTACTGATAAGTATAGTATATCTGCGATACGCTGTGCTTCATAACATTAATCCATGGACGCATTGAGGATATTTTTTATCGTGCTTTTTATTTTCCTATTCAAGTTAAAAATTCACATGATAGAATCTATAATGAGCTGCCTGGGAACTATACATGTGTCCAACGGGATGTAGGAAGTGGCGATTTTGTTAGGCTAATACAGGGTAAACTCATCAAAGTCAGGAAGAGGAACTCCTTCTTCCCTCCCCTTTGGTCAGAATTTCTAGGCAGTGGACCATAACAGCTGAAGAGACTTTTTCAAAGAATTACCTTTCTAAGCTTCTAGAGCTAATTTTACATTTGACCTCCTGTATTAAAAATGGCAGAATAATCAGTTCTTCTTTTTTTTTCAGGGAAATGGCAATAATTACGGCATGAACTGAAAGGGTTTATTTTTTTATTTTTTTTATTTTTTATTGCATCTAAATCTGCTTCTGATTGTATTTAACTGTTGAATGCAAGGGTCAATTTTAGATAGAGATGGCATTTCTATAGGGCATTAGGAATAGAAGACAGTAATACCTATTTTTTTTTTTTTCCAAACCAGTGCACATAATTTTAGGTCAGGGACATTGAATTTACTTTATTACTAAAACTTCTTGCCTTTTTCTCTAATGTTTTACCTTTAACAAGAAACTACTTTATGTGTACATGTACATGTACGTATCATATGTTTATGCATTTATACATGTGCATACACAGAGGTAATGCAGTTAACGGTTCAGAGCAAATGCTTAGTGAGTGATTATTGTACGCCAATGATGTGATTATTTGCAAAGCATTGTTTTAGACCCTGGAGAAGCAACAGTAACGAAAAGGAACAAAGTCTTTCCCCATTGAGATTCAGTTTCAGTGGGATAATACATAAATGCTAATACTCAACTTAACATTGCGTGCCATATCCTATGCACGGGGCAACGTGTGTCATGTATTTTGACTCATTAAATAAGTGCAACTACCCTGTGAAATAGAATGAATTATCTTTATTCTGTAGGTGTGGAAAGTGATGCCCAGCAGGGTTGAGTAATTGCGCAGGAACAACAGTTTGTCAGGTGACTGAGCTGAAGGTCAAATACAGGCAGTCTGGCCACACCCTCAACCACTGTGTATGTGTGAAGTAGAGAGAACACGTCTAGTTTCTAGTCAACAAATTCTAGGAGAGTGAAATTGGATCCACATGCTACTCCTCAAGGCCTCAGTGATATTTCAGTCTTCATATTTTAATGCTTTTCATACTATGTTCTTGAAATTAGGTCACTCAGACCAATTTTTTTTTAATAGTACCATCTGAGACCTTAATCAAAGGTAAAATCGAAAGATGAGAAGGTAGATTTTAGACCAGTAGGCACTTCTTCCTTCTCCCCACTTTCTGTTTTGGCCAACACTTCATAAATACATGTTTTCCTTTTTTGTTATTTACTTTAGTATTCTTTATCTTGTTCATTATTCACGTAGTCTGTTACGTATATTATTAATAGAACCAGGAAACATAAATTCATTATTTTTATAAGTTGCCATTTTATTTAGGATTGGAAATGCCTTTTTATAGGTAATAAAATTTTACCTAGAAAAAATTTTAAATATACCTTTTATTTACCTTATACCAGAAATAAAATATATTTTTTCAAGGGGGGGGTTGTTTTTTTGTTTTCCGAACATTCACAATATTTTAAAGAAAGCAGAGTAGAGGGGAATTCCTTATAAAATACGTTTTGCAATTTATTCTGGTTTTCCTAAGAGCTGTTCATTATTAAACGTTCAATTACAATGTGACTTATATCATGTCATAGTTTTCCTCTTAAAACATACTGTTATTCTATTTCTTTATGAGACATGTTTTCATTCCTGTAAAATGCAAATGAGCCCAACCAAAGCCTATTTGATACATTCTTTAGGAAAATAATGATTTACTCATGTTTGCTATGACAGTGTTTTCTTAATGTATTGATGACACTTTTTATTATAGGTCATTTATTCAACTGAACAGATGTCTCTGAATATGTATCTTTATAATGTAACTCTGGGTTCAGGTATATAGTAACTCTGTATCTTATGATCTGAATTGATCTTTGTATACTATTAGAATGATTTAACTTTATTTTCAAATGTTTTATTTATTTTTAAGAGAGAGAGCGTGAGTGGGGAAGGGACCGGGAGGGTCAGAGGGAGAGAGGGAGGGAGACAGAGGAACCGAATCGGGCTCTGCACTGACAGCGGTGAGCCCCATGCAGATCTGGAACTCAAGAACCGAAATGTGAGATCATGACCTGAGGCAAAATTGGACGCTCAACCGACTGAGCCACCCAGGTGCCCCACAATGATTTAAACTTTTTAAGCTTCAAAACTACTGAATCAAATCGTTTGAGGTGTTGTTTCCACAGTCCATTAAAAAATTTGTAGAATTTTGTTTCGTTCACAATAGGTATTAAAAATATTGCCAGCATCGTTGTTCTTTCTGAATAATGGAAAGAAAGTAGGATAAAATGGTAAGGAATCCACCTCATCTCCCCTAGACTTACTTGAATTCTTATGGAACCCAAGAGACCTTCTCTTAGAATTTCTACTCCCATTTAGAAACAACCGACTTAAAGACAAACTACCCTGGAAATTAGTCACCATTTATTATTGAGTTACTAAATGCGGGCATCATTAATACATTCTACAATGGCTACATCAGTAGTGTAAGTAAAGTAGGTACAGTTTAGTTTGAGTTGGAAAGCTGTTTCGAATTTGGTTTCTGGAATTGAACAATCAGTTACGCATCTAGAAACATCAGTGTAGATCTGGGTACACTTTCAGAGAGGGAATGATAGAAGAAAACACAACTCTGTGTTTTGCGTAACCACGTTATGAGAACTGGGTGAAATACTGTATATATTATTATCATTCTAAAAAAAATGCTTCCTGGATACATCTTGTGAGTTTTGTTTTGTTTTGTTTTGTTTTCTATTCACGTAGACAAGTGGGGTTTGTTTTGAGTCTCCAGTAATTAAATAGTGTGAATACCTACTTTAAATAGTAAGCAAGTAATAATAATGCATGCGTATGTGTCTGAGAATTCACCGCTATTAATTTTGAACTTTTCATTATTTTTTTGTAATACAAGAACAGTTGTTATAGCACAAGGCAGGGACTCCTAATGGCAAATAAGCATTTATAATCATGTAACTGCTGTGTTTAAGCCTAAGGAATGGTTTAATGCAGAACTTTGTTTTCCTGTATGTTTTTGCTTTCAAGTATTATGTGCAATATTGTTTGCTAATCATTAGATGATGTTGTAAAGCGTTTTATGTCCCCACTGTGTCACTTCACAGTCTATAGTGGATGCACAATGTGAAGGAAGAACACATATGGCTTATAAAATAAATTAACTCATAGATAGTACTTTTATCATCTACATAAATATGCCTGTATACCTTTTTCTTCTCTACACCAGAGATGCTCAGCTCTGCATTTCGGGCCACAGAGATGCCGTGCAAAGATTTTGAGAATGATTTGTGTGAAGCCTAAAGAAAGGAAGGCCAGCAACCTTTCTAATCCTCAATTGTTGTGTCTTGCATGCTTGTACAACTCACCTTGTGTTCAGAGTTGACCTGTGTGGTACTTTTTGGGTTTGCAGCATTAGTAAGAGTACTGCCTTTTGAGCTGTGAATTTAGTCTTGCTTTTGTCAAGGGTCAGAAAGAAAGAAAGCATTCATCACATTCTGCTTCCTATAAAAAGGCATTGAAATGCAGAAAGATCCTCACATCTAAAAGCACGACTTACCATATAATATGCCTCTGCGTTAGTGGATACAATCCGGCTGAGAGGCAGATGCAGATTTTATAAGATTTATTTTGGTCTCGATCTCTGATGTTGAGCAGATCACTCAACTTTTATCTCGTGTTTCCAACTTATTTATCACTCCATGGAAAATTAAAAAACTGTAAAAATCAAACAGTGAATCATTGGATATTGGATGAATGTAATTTTTATTCCATACGACAGGAAACAAACATCTTTGGGAAGGATGTCTTTGGGAAGGATGGAGGGAGATTTAGCAAAAAGAAAGTAATGATAATACTAAAAGCTGAAACCAAGCTGTCTTTTTAGCTGAATTTGATTTTTAAAAAAATAATATCTTGCTATCAAAAGTAAGTGTTATGTTGTCATTTTATTCCTAGCCCTCATCTGTGTAGGAGACTTGAAGACGTAGTATTTTATCACTTTTAGTAAAAGCAGAAATTTCATATTAATGGCAGAAAAAAAAATATACTTCAGAACTGGAGAGGAAAATCTCAAGTTACAAAAGGAAAAATAGAAGGAGGGTTTTGTTCACGGGTCCAAAAACATATTTGGCTTTTTTTCTTCTTCCTCATTTAGGCCGGTTTCTTCCTGGGCCTTTTTATTGAATAATTGAAAAAAAAAAAATGGGTGGGGAGGAAGTTTTTCATCAAAGGCCAAAGAGAGTAAAAAATAAAAGTACTAAGGGACTATAGATAGGAAGTTGTATCTTTTTGTACTTTCATGATTGCCTACATTGCCCCCCTAAGCTTATACTTGAAAAGCTCTGAAAAAAATATCAAGCTTTGAGAAAAGTGCTAGAGACTAAAAGATAGCATTCTGTGCTTCTTCAGTTCCCTACTGTCTCTATCTCTCTTTCAATCCCCCTCCCTCCTTCTCCCTCTCTCTCTCTCTCTCTCTCTCACATGCACACATACACACACACACACACACACACACATACACACACACACACACACACACACACACACACACAGAGGAGTGCAAACGTTCATACCCTCAGTAAGTTTTCAAACTAGTTTGTTTTAAATTAGTCACATGTGTATCTTTGCAAACTAAAAAAAAAAAAAAGGAATGAGCTCAGTGAACATTGAAATTTTGGGGGCGTAGTGGCATTTTCGAAAGCTACCTTTAGAAAAATTATTAACCATCTCACTAGGTTTCAAGTTGTGGAGGGAGATTGCTAGACTAATGACTAACAGAGTGGGTATTGTGCACTTGGCCGTCTTCCTGAAAGACACTGGACTGTATGAACTCCGTGCCCCCCCCCCCCCCCCGACCCTTCAACACCCGCTGCAGCGGAGTCAGTTTATGATATGCGAGGTGTTGCTGTTTCCTTTCCCTAGGGGCATGCTGTAAGCTTTTACACTTGCTCTATCTTCATTTTTCCCGCCAAGCGGGCTGAGTTTTCTCACGGTCTCAGAGGAAGTCAGATGTCAGTAAGTACCAAGGAGTGATAAGAATATTTTAAGGGGCGCCTGGGTGGTGCAGTCGGTTAAGCGTCCGACTTCAGCCAGGTCACGATCTCGCAGTCTGTGAGTTCGAGCCCCGCGTCAGGCTCTGGGCTGATGGCTCAGAGCCTGGAGCCTGTTTCCGATTCTGTGTCTCCCTCTCTCTCTGCCCCTCCCCCGTTCATGCTCTGTCTCTCTCTGTCCCAAAAATAAATAAACGTTGAAAAAAGAATATTTTAAACACTGAATCTTTTTTTTAAGTTTTTAAGTTTTTGTATCTGCGTTGTGAAAGGTATAAAGGACAAACAAGTTCGTGATTCCCAATAGTTTTTGATGGCGTAACTAAAATTATGAAAAGCAAAGTTTGAACTTGAAGTCTGCCTAAGATGTGTTCCCACCTGTATGTCCTAAATAAGGAGGGGCCTTAAGTAAGACAACTGAAGTTACATGTCCAGATGAGTCCTATTCATTCATTTATTTAATGCCCGATTATGGACGTCCCATGGTATGGGGGCTATAGGCAGGGGCTCAGAGTCTTGTGGAGGAGACAGAGTTGCAAAGGAATAATAATACTGTAGTATAGCTACGGGTCTTAAGAGGAGCTATATGGACACAGGGAAGGACTGACTGATTCCCAGGGGGGTTGGCAATTGACAATTGCCTCACAAGGAACTTAAAATATGGCTTGAATTTATTTCTCCTGCATTAGTCTTGCAACCTTGGTCATAGGGCATTAACTATTCTCATTGAAGCTAAATTGGAATGTATTTTCTCCACACCCCATCCTCCTTTACATTTCAACAAGTTTTTGCTTTTTATGCATTTCTAATGGATTTTTTCTTTGATTGTTAAAATTAGAACCACTTAATGAGCAATTCAGTTAGCCTCACTGCTTTTTAGTCATTCTGTGATTTGGACCAACAACTGAATTTATTCACTGTAACTGTTCACTCTGAATTCTTCACACTTGGCTCTGAATGACTTTTAGTAATTTGCTCATGTCAAATCACCTTCAAATGGGAACTATTACTATCATTGAGGAGATCGAAAGAAAAGAGACGCATGCCGCTAAGCGATTTCCAAAATAGGAGTTATATAGATGCTTTTAATCATGGCCACATTGCTGGAATATTTACACCCTCTCCAGGCAACTTTGAAAAATACAGCAATGCATCTGAGTCATAAGTTATATTTTGCTAAAAATAGTCATGTAAGCTTAGATTTTTATACCTTGTATTTATCTTATGTATTGATATTGAAGATGTTATAGCCTTGAGATTTCCCAAGAAAAATCATAAGGATTTTTTTTTCAGTTTTTAATTATCATTAGGTGCTTTTTGTTTCTTCTAGTGTTCTCCTTTTCATCCAAACACCTATCATGTCTTCTATTAACACTGGTACTTGTTCAACTGGCTTTCAGATAGTCCTGTTTAAGTGACTGGTTGATGACAGCTTTTAAGATATTTCCTCTACAAGTTATATTTCTATTCATGGTGAGCTCTGGATGAACAAAAAGCCTGATGGGAGGCTTTCAGTGAAAAAAATTTATGAGACACTATCCCGAATACAGAAGAAGGCATTTGGAGACAAAATGACCCTGGTTGAATTTTCTCCTATCATTCTTGGTCCCTTGATCTCTGAAAGATGTCACTTCACGACAGACTTTTGCATCTGTTTTTGTGTCCATGTGGCAGTAAGGTATCTCTTGTTTAGTTTTGTTGCCACTCAGCTACTCAGGGCCAGTTACTGTATATACGTACACACACGCATACATATATATGGTACACAACACACACATATGTACATATTTACTTAGGTCATATACATATAAACACACATGTATACATACATAAAATTTCTTCCTCTAAAAAGATAGTAGTCTTCTCTAAAATCCTAGGGTCGACTTTGGTCTGGAAGCACTTCACCCCCAGGAGATAACAGAGGCTGATAGCCCTAACCTCGATGATAATGAAGAAATTCCCAATTATATTTCTATCATTTCTAAAAAGTCTTAGGAAGAAGCAGCAGAAGGGCCACATTTGTAAAATGTCCTTGTCCAACCTCATGGTAAAAGACCCTAAGAGGAGGCTACTTATTGGAAGGACAACACGATTGATTTGAGGGAATAGCTCCAGTTGTAAGGCCTGCAGCATGAAGGGAGAACAGAGGAGTAGATGTTCTGGAAAGGGCGACACAGTACAGCTGGCCTTGGCTGTAATCCTTCCTTTAACATTTTGGCATCTCGGTTCCCTTGTGTTTTATAATTTTATACCACTCACTCTTCCAGTCTCCTGAGGCCTTATTTTCAGTAACTGTTACTAAAATCTACCTCATTTACTTTCTATAAAACCTTGCTGCATCTCTGTAATTCTCTCAAGGTAATGGTTGAAATATTCTATGAAGAGTACATTTACACTGGTGGATATTTGTGGTTTAAGATGTTAATATCACCAGCAAGTCTTTGTAGGAATTGGAAATTGACTTGTAAAAACATTCCAGCTACTGATGGCCATTTTAACTAAATCTGGCTGATGGAAGAGAAGCTTTTTTTTTCTTTCCTTTATTTTTTCCCCTTCATTTTCTTTTTTCCCCTCCTCTCCTTTCTTTTTCCAGTTTTTAATTGAGTAGAGTCTAGTAAACCGTACATAGATGTTAGTTACAGTTGGCTTTTGAGTATTTAATAATCCAGGTTATTTTTATCACTGGATCATTTATACCACTGGTATCATGGTGGATTCTTTCATGAATCATAATAGAGCAGTATAATTAATCATTGGAATAAGATATATGATGTGTCTTAATACTTTAAGTATTTCAATGCATTTTTGAGTGTTTCTCCATTATGGCAATCGATATTATGGTTTTTCAAAAGGTATTGGCTAAAACCATCCAAGTAAAGATAAAATATTTTAATATACTTTATATAGTTAATGTTGAACTATGTGTAAGAAAACAGAGACACCCCGGTACCGTTTAACCAAGAAACTTTATGTCTTATGGAATGTTGGCTGATGCATCTGCCCATAACTTTCCAGGTGTCTTCTAGGCCTTACTTTAGTGTTATATGAGTTTCCTACTGCCCTTGTAACAAATTATGGTGAACATAGTGGCTTAAACAACAAACATTTATTTCTTGCATCTCTGAAGGTCAGAAGTCTGAAATGGGTCTCACTAGGTTATAATCAATGTGTTGGCAGGGCTCTGTTTCTTTTCTGGAGGTTGGAGGGGAGAATCTGTTTTCTTGATTTCTTTCCAGCTTTCAGAAGCTGCCTGCACTCTTTGGCTCTTGACCACCTTCTATCTTCACAGCCAACAACAGCTAGTAGTCCCTTTCATGTCCATACCATTCTGCCTCTCTGCTGCCTCTCTTACATATTTAAGGACACTGTGATTACATTGGGCCACTTGGATAATCCCGGAAAATCTCCTTATTTTAAGGTCAGTTGATTAAAACATTAATGCCATTTACAATTTTAATTCCCCTTTGCCATATAAGGTAACATATTCATACATTCACAAGATTAATATGTGGACATCTTGGCAGGAGGTGGGGGAGGCCTTATTCTGCTCACTGAAGGTCTGCTAGGCAAGCATTCCAAAAACTTGATGACCACATTTTATAAACCACAAAATATTCTTTGGTCAGTCTCTAGTTTGACTTTTTTTTTTCTTGTGTAACCTCCACATTTTAATTTTTTACCAGAGAGATATTTTACTATTTCCTCTACTCTATCTTAAATTTCCCTCCAACGTATTTGGATTTGAAAAAAAATAACAACAGGAAAAGCTGAAGTGACCAGTTTTCTTTTTTGTCTGTAAGATTAAAAGTTTACTTTCATGAGTAAAGCCATCAAATATTTGAGACGTGGCCAGAAATATGATTGCCAGTTTATGTTTTCATTCTTCATTTTAGAAGGATCACAAGACTGGAGCCACTTTTCAAACTATTTATTTAACATATGAAGTGTCTGTTATGGACAAATGTTATGATTGTTGACGGATAGGGTCTGACTTGCTCAGCCAGAGGCAGTGAAGAGGTGAGACTAGCCTTGAGGGAGAGTAGATCTGATGCCTCTTTGGACTTCAATATCTTAACCTGAGATTGGAGGGTCCCAATGTCTGCCTCGTAAAGGTGTTGTGAGGGTTGAATGAGACGATGGGCATGCAGATCCCGGGACGTATAGGAACTCAACAAAGGATAGCGAATTCACTCCCTAGGATTTGGCCTGACAGTGAGGCTGCTAGAGGGACAACATGACACATGACGACAGGGCTATCTTGAGGGCAGGAGGATGTAATTATATCTGGCATTCGTCACAATTCCTTTCTCTCTCTGGCTTATGACCTTTTTGATTGCAGAACCCATACCAACTATGATTGGATGAGTAGTTGTCAACAGAGGAAATGATATGTTTCAATTGAGAAAAGACCACTCAGTCATAGCTTACTGAAATGCATTCAGTTTACTCTGTATGTATTTTCTTTGGAGACAGTGAATCCAAGATAGTGTCCCCTCCAAAGGAAAAAAGAAAGAAAAAGAGAAGAAAAGAAACATTGACTCTGGAGAAAAGATTTGGTATCACCAACTCTCATCAATCGATGCTCCTTGAGATCCTAATGGAGATACTACCTGTTGCTTCGTTGACATCTGAACCTCTCACAGCACAAATATGCTAAAATCACTTAAGTTTCTTAAAGTCCAATAGTAGTTTTTGTGTCTTTGTCCAAATGAGCAAATTTCAATGGGCCCAAGTTTTCTACAATAACTGTGGTAGCAGGCAGAGGAGAGGAAAGAAAGAAGCAGTCTCTGAAACTCTGAAATGCATTAAGCATCTTTGTTGATTTAACACAAAATGATCAAATACGTGAGCATGCCTGGAGTTATTCTATTTTTCTATTACAATCCTGGTGGGCATATTTGTAGAAGAGTTTCAGAATACATTATCTTTGAAGAAGATTCCAATTGTCAATACAACGTGACTGCAACATTATTCTTCTGAGGGGAGGAAAAAGAGATAATAGATGACTAACTATATCGCTCATATTTAATATAATGCCCAGAGAACTCCATTATGACTTTTGCATTTCATAAGAAACTCAGTGGCCTTGGTATGCCTGGAATTTAGGTGAATAGTAATATAAGGAAGTTTAGCTCAAAGCCAGATGAAATGAGATTATGACTTGGATATAAGAAATTCTGTATATATTATTATTATTGCTCTATAGGGTTTTTAGGTGCAGGTTTAGAAGTTACTGTATCAATGGATTTCATTCTCTCATTCATAAAAATAAATATTCTGATAATATTTTATTTATTGAATTACAGAGCTCAAGTGGCATTAATTAGGTGAAAGTAATTTATAAATTGTAAATTGCTATATGAAGTTTCTTTATATCTATTGAGTTGATACCATGGATGCTGCTAGACATCCTACAGGGCACAGGCTTGCTTCACACAACATTGAAATATGGTGCCCGAAATGTCGATAATGCCACGGTAGAGAGACCCTGCCCTATGGTGGGTAATAGGTGCAACAGAGTTCCTGAAAGGGACAGGAGAAAGTGAAATGAGTAGAATAAGGAAGGGGAAGGATTTGGAGAGTGCTGCCTAAAGTGGCTCTGTAGGCTGGGAGAAAAAATACTCTGACCTCTTTCTCCTCTTCTTTAGTCCGGGCCAGGGATACCCATTGGCCAAACCTGCTATAAGCCAAAGCAAAAGGTATCCTGTGAATGTATGGTGTATCGCTCAACCTCCTGGGTATAGAACATGATCATAGTGAATAAAGACAAGAGTGGACAGAACAGGTGTTGGGGGGAGGGGCAAAACATAGAAAATGTCTAACCCCAACCATAAATTGCTGTCTCAAATTAGTATACACATCTGTGAGTCCGTGAGAAAATGATGTCTGTGAATAAGTTCATCTGTATGCAGAGGGGCATAGCAACCCTGGGTCCAAATTTGGAGAGAAGGAGAACTCAAAAATATATCTGCAATCAAGTTCTCCCCCAGAGATAGTTCGTGTTTGTTCACCATACTAAAAACATAGTAAGCATCTCCTTTTGTCTTTTTCTACTATGTGCCTCTCTCTATTTATGTCCATTCATTAACTGACCAGGTTACTGAGAGTGTGCTGCAGGCCAAGTATTGGTTCAAGTACAAAAGATACAAAAAGTAGGTATGAAATGGTGCCCACTCTGGAAGCAACTTTGGATGCAGCGGAAGAGACAGCCATCTAAACAAACTGCTGTAGCACTTGGGACATTTATGTATAAATGAGCATGGGAGAGAAGGGAGGTACTAATTTTTTTTCCCCCCCTGGGATGTGCAAAGTCCTCGCAGAATGAGTGACCTTGACAGAGTCTTCAAGGGTAAGAAGGTGCTTTCTGGACAGGGAAACAAGAAGAGTCAGTACAAGACCTAGAGCTGTTCTTTGTGATAGAGTAGAAACCGCGGGTGATTAAATAAGGTGGAGTTTCTGTTTCTAAGGACTTCATGTGTCGTGCTAAGATATTGGAGCCGTAGCTTCAAAGGAGTCAAGAGTCACTGGGTATATGGGTAATGCTAGTGCAAACTGGCTTAATTAAAAAAAAAAAATCCAACTTCTATACCCTTGTGTGATATAAGCCATTCAGAATTTTGTCCTTAAATTAAAATCTTTTTAAAATAATATCTGAAAATTGATGCTGTACAGATTCAATTACTTTTGAGGAAGCTTAATTTAGTGGAGATTTTACTGAGGCATTTTGATGTTCAAAAGTGATAGCACTTAACAAATGTCCTTTGCTGGACGATTCTGATTAGAGTGTTAGAGGATCAAAGATCTCAGAAATATGTTGAGAATGAGAGTCCCTTTCCTGTTTTTCAACTATTAACATCCCTTCAGTCCTCACACACACACTGGGAAATACTTCTTTTATCATTATCTTTTAGGAAGTTGTGAAATAATCACAGTGGGGGGGGGGATAGATTTAAAGAAAGTTTGTAAACTATAGAACTGGAACCCTAGTTTTATATTATGTGGATGCTTCTAAATTTGATGGTGTTTACATGTGAGTATTTTGTTTGGTCCGTATTAAATTCATTAATCATTGTGTCCCCTGACAGAACTAAGCGCCATGCTATGTTGGTGCTAAATAATATTTTTGAGTTGGCATTATAGACTTCACTTTCAACTAGACAATCAGATTTTGAAGAATCTTCCATTTAAAAACTCTCTTTAGGTAGCACTACACATTCTCCCCCCCCACCCCCGCCACCCCCCAGGACATTTACTTATGTATGTCCCATTTGCCCTGGCAAACATCTGGGGAGTCAAATTGAGGAATTTTTTAAAAAACTTTTTAATGTTTATTTACTTTTGAAAAATGGAATGCGAGCCCGAGAGGGGCAGAGAGGGAGAGGGAGACACAGAATCCAAAGCAGGCTCCAGGCTCTGAGCCATCAACACAGAGCCCAATGCAGGGCTCAAACCCATGAACAGTGAGATCATGACCGAGCAGAAGTTTGTCACCCAACCGACTCAGCCACCCAGGCACCCCGAGGAAAATATTTTGGTCACGTGGTTTTCTTCCTACCCACTACTGTCTTTAAAATGCAATTTTTCGCTGTTTTATAATCATAAACCTGTGGCTCTCAGGGTTTTAGAGGGTAGAATACGGTTTGTTCTGTAGTTCATGTTAGAGAGGAAACTGAAGTAACATGATTGTCTTTGAAGACAAAGAGTATGTTTAGATAGTTCCTACCCTTTCACTCTTCTCCAGCTGCCATCTTGTGTGTGGCATTGGTTGGCTTCCTTGGCCTAATAGAGCAGGGCCATCAAGTTTTTCAACACATCTCCAAACCAAGGGTTGATGCCACGAGTGAGGGGGTAGCAGCAGCTATCTGCTTTCTCCTCTTTAGTTTTAAACCTGCAACTTGAAAAACAAAAATCATTTTAATTGAGTAATTAGCTTCAATATGTCCACTTTTCAGAATAATACATGTTCAAAACAACCTTGTGATCTGAAAGTGAGGAATGTTTAACATACAAATAAATATTAGATGTGGACTCGTCCTTCGCGGTTAACACTTTTTGCAAACCTTCCTTGGTTGCTGACGGTCAGAATCTTTGGATTCTTGGTGACTGCAGAACTTCAACCCAGATGCTTCTAAAACCGGAGTCTTTAGCTTTCTTGTTTAGGGGTGAAAATACCTAGAAATAAATGGGACACATCTTGTGTAAAAGATGTTTGGCCCCACATAGATGGTTGATATTTAAGTAAATGGTAATTAATTCTTCAAGGGGTAAACAAGTGATGTTATTATTACTGTAAGTCAGTTAAAAATATCAGGGCTTCAGGATGGGAGCGTTTGAACTTGGTGTCATGGATTTTGGGAAGTTCTGAAAGGAATGAGAAGCGTTTAGATTCCAGGAATCTTTGATTAAAATATATTAATGAAAGTGGGAGAGTTCTCAGCTGGCTGGTATGGAAGATAAAATACCATAAATGTCAGCATCATGCCTGGGCAACTCTGTAAGTCATTATAAACAGTAATGGGCGCTACAAAAGACAAGGTCAGAACATTTCTCTTAACTCTTCCATACACATTCGTTTTATTTCTGGTACATATCTCATTTCCTTTCAAGTATCTTTAACTGTAAGGAGGGAGATAACCTTTATAACTCTCTCTTATTGGTAAGGACACAGAATGAAAGTCCCTCAGTTTATACATAGTTGATGTAATCTATGAACAGCATATTTTTCTGAGCGGTCATATGGTTAAGTGATGGAGAGTCCCATAAGAGGTATGTTTGCACATAAATTACAAATTTTGCTACGTTAATGGGTGAAAGTGCACTGGAGGCAAACAGACATTTCTTATGTGACCTGTGGATTTTTGACACAGGGCTCAGGCCAAGTTTGAGCTGGGCTTCCACAGCAATGACCTTTTTGTCCCTGTTAGAGGACAAATGGATTCTTCTATCATTCAGCAAATATTTATTAAACACCTACACTCCTTGGGACTCGTTCCTTATATTCTAATTTAGAATGAAGACATAAAAAAATTACATATGGGATAAATTAAAAAAAATTGCGAGGTAGCATCTTTCAAATACCCTTCACAAAGGAGTAATTACCGGTTCTGACTTGATTGAACATGTAAATAAGTAATTTCTTTTTTTTTTTGGAAAAGCTAAATCACTGTATCTATAATTTATAATAAAGTATGAATTAAATTTGACGACTATGAAATTTACTGATTAAAACCTTGATTTTACCTAAAAGTGTTTCTGATCAGAGACACATAAACATAACAGCCCTCTGTGTTTCTGATATACATTCCCATATACATTCTATACACAGGCTTGTTAAATCAGACTCAGGTTGGGCAGTCAGTGGTAACTTAAACTTAAATCTCTTCAAGCTGTCAGCCCTTCAGAATTCCTTAAAACCATCAAGATTTGCTGTAAAGACTGGGAAGAGAGAGCAGGTAGTAGCAGAAGGGGTTACTATTAGCCTATACCATGACTCATTAGGACACGTCCTGAAATAAGTTTAACTCCACATCAGGCAAGGACTAAGCATTCCTTAGTGGTTTATCAGGTGAAAAGGAAGGAGGTTGTCATATTCAAGCAGCCCCAGCAATGTGAGCAGAAATATATCGCTTTATTATTTTCTCTTTCTTTTGCAGAAAATAGGATATATTGATTTATTTTAGATTGTTTAGGGTCTAAGGTGTTTTATGCTTGCAAAAGTTATGAATTAAAAGGTCCTAAATGGTAAAGTGTTAATGGGAATGAAATTCACACGCAATGCAGGAGATATTAGTTGGAAACAATAAATCTTGTCAGGATCAAGGTACTTTTATTACTGTAAAAAAAAATGAAGGTCACAAGATAATACTATTCAGGGAAGTATGTAAGACATTTAAGGAGATTCATCATTTTTCATATGACATACAGATACCCTTTTAAAGGATTTCAGTATTTTATCTCTGATTTGATTTGGTATTTAAATATTTTAAGTCAACCCTTTAGAAACCCATATGTATTATTATTTTTTTACATGATCTAATTGCCTGGTTTAACAAGTAGATGGGTGGTCAGGATTTCTGATGAGTGTCCATAATTGTCTGGCAGTGTTCAGATGGCTTCAATAATTTTATTTACAATGAAGGCTTAAGGAAATCCACACTGAGGGAGCATCTATTATATACCAGACATTACACCAAGTATATTTAGGCTGAGTGGGTCATCTCATTTTTTTGGTGATGAATATTATTTGTGTGCCATTTTCTTGGGTGAAAAACTGAGACTCAATGCTTAATAACTAGCTTACCATCTAAGGAATAGAACTCAGTGGGGGCCCAGGGCTCTGACTTCACAGCTTATCTCTGTTTTAAATCAGCGACTGGCCTCACGTGTAGCATTTCGCGGTATTTGTATTCTTCTATCATATCAATGGGGCAGTAAAACTCAAATGTACGTGGTCTCAGAAGTTTAAATGACCCAAGTGTTTGAAATTGTAGATGTATCTCTTATTTTTAAGATGGTAAAATTCTGAAAGCCCTGTGTGTGTGTGTGTAAAGTAAAATTTATTTTTATTAATTTTATAACTAGCTACTGTTCTCCCTATCTGTTGCTGGGGGCTGGAGGTGATGGTACCGTTTTTTTGCTTCTCTCTATAATTGTTTATATCTAGAGGAATTTACACATGAAAGCGTGTTATAAATAAGCTTCTTGTTAGACCCTGAATGGTGCTTTCACCTCCCCACACTCCTGCCTCACTGCTCCTTACAGAAAAAAAAAAAAAAAAAGAAAGAAAGAAAGAAAGAAAGAAACCTCTGGATCTGAACCCTTGAAACACCTTTGCCCTCCTAAGTTATATTCTCAAGAAGGGCTTATATAGTGACCAAGCAGTGCCAGACGCCATCTTAAGACCTTGACAAGGAGAGATTGATTTGTAGATTCTCTATAACAGCCCAGTCAGTCAGGAATCATTAGCATCCCCACTGAGCAAAGGAGGAGACTCAGGCACATGGAGGTCGGTCACTTGCCAATGTCATAGCCAGCAAGTGGTAAAAATGGAACTCGAACCTAGAGCATCTGAGGCTAGAGACCTTGATCTTAACCATTCTGTTGTGCAGAAATCCCAAATGATATTACAGCCACTTCCTACCTATGGATATAAAGTCCATATATCAAGTCACACATTTATTTATTTATTTATTTATTTATTTATTTATTTATTTATTTATTT
>NW_024412376.1:143258885-143444353 GCF_014898765.1 Herpailurus yagouaroundi | reverse complement strand
TTTATTTATTTATTTATTTATTTATTTATTTATTTATTTATTTATTTTTGCTGAGGCTAAAGTCTTTATCCATATGTCATTCCATCCCCTATATTTTCCCTCCAATAATGCTTCATAAATCATTCCCTACCTGAGTTATATTCACTTTCTCTCCCCATTAGGTCTTTTTCTTCTACTTATAAATTTGATCAGATGTCTAACATCTTGAAAAGTATCAACTTCTTCATATCCTTCTAATCATAAGATAGAATCTTTAACACACTATATTCTTTTCATCTTTTTCCTTTTAGCTGTCAGCTCCCTACTCTCTGGTTTGTGCCCCATGCCCTTCCTACAACTGTTCTTGCTAAGCCACCTCTGCCTGAGAAGTTTGTACCTTTTGGCTTTGCTGGACCACAATTTTTATGAAGTTCTACCCCTAGGGCTTACAAAAACAGCTGTCACTACATACGAGGTGCACCCTTATATCTCTGAACGTTTCCCCAAATTTCTCGCTCCTGTCTTGTGTTATCCCCAAAGCTTCTATCAAGGGTTATATTCTTTATTTTAGGAGCCACTACCTACCAGAAGAGCTGTTTTCAAATGACAGTTGGTTTCTGTGTTTCTGTGTCTCAGGTCGCGATGTAAAATGGGCAAAATTGAACTCACTATCTCCCTTTGCCAGGACATCACCTCTGTTCCTCCTTCTGGCTTCCAATGAGCTGAGCAAGAAAAAGATTTTTAGCAAATGAATTAATCCATCTTATTCCCCAAGCACTCTCTGCTTATTAAGAACAGTGCTTATTTCCCAAGCACTCTCTGCTCTAGCCACAGCAAACTATTTGCTCTTGGCCATTTGTCCCTATTTTCCTTTTATCAGCTCTGTGCCTTGATTACGTTCTTTTTTCTCCATCCACAATGTCCTTTGATCCTTCTCCACTTCTCAGAAACACTTGTATTTCAATGACTCAGCTCAAATGTCACTTCCTATGCAATGCTTTCCCTACCTCCCACACTTCATGAGTTGTTCTCCTTTGGTCTGTGTTCAACATACACTAATCACTTTGCCTTGCAAATTATTTTTAATGCCTTTTCCCACACTAATGTGAGCTTTGTGGGAAAAAGGATGATATCCAATTTATTATTGACTATACAATGTCCAATACATAGTAGGCTCTGAATGAAAGCTTGTAGAATAGTTTGGCTGATCAAAAAAATTAATGCAAACGACACATTTTTATTTAATGCATATTTAACGTGCTCTGTGCCGGGCAGTACTCAAGGCACTGAGCTATGGCAAACAACGTCGCTGATACAAAGCATTCACGTGGAACTTACAGCCTACTGGAGGGATGTAGACAATTAATAAGATGCAAATAAACAAAGTATAAGACTAGATGGCGGCAAGTACTATGAAAAAAATGCAGAGGCCAGAGATAAGAAATGCCAGGGGACAGCGAAGAAGGGCTGCCATTTTAAATATGACTGTCAATGAAAGCCTTAAAGAAGGCTCTGTTTGAGAAAGGCATAACGCAGAAAAGAAAGGAAACCATTTGGGAACTGAAGATCTCTCCAGGCGGAGGGAACATCGAGGGTAGTTTAGAAACATGCATTGGATACTTGAGGCATAGTACTAGAGACCAGAAGAGTAGGAGAAGGGGAGTGGCGGGGTGAGGTGGGGAACAGTATTAGAGATACGTGGAGAGATACATGGTTTTACTCTGAATGCATAGGAAGCCACTGGAAGACCGGCAAACAAGTGGGATACCTTATAAGAATTTAAAACATTTATCTTACAGTGCCATTGTGAGCTGTTACTGCTGGTAAATTTGTGACGTTGGTTGTGAAAATTGCCCGGAAGGCTCTTGATATTGTGATTATTATCCCACACGTACATATTTGAAGAAAGCCAATATTCACAAAGATAAAAAGCACATCTCCATCTACAATAGCATGACAGTTGTGTGAGCAGTAAAGGGCAGATAGGATAAACGCACCTGTCTGCTTCTATGGACAGGAAGGGAGAAAAACATGGCTGGGAATGTGTGACATTGCACTGGGGTAACTTAGCAACTGTGGATTGGTTATTGCTCTTTCATATGCTGTTTAACTTGCAGAGAAGAGAGTATGTTATCTGAGAAGTTACTGATGCAGTTATTCTAATTAGTTTAGTAGATGTCGATCTTAGAAACTTTAGCACATTCAGATAAAGTTTTTGTATCTGTGTCGCTTTCCTTTTGTTTTATTTCTTTGGTGAAGCCTTTGAGGTGATCAGATCAAGGATGTCAGCATTCTTCTTTATGTATAGAAATCATTCCATTTATTCTCTATCCCGATTCCTTGTTGCAATTTTATAGTTACGTTGAGGTCATACATTTTTATGATAAAGCAGATGGTATTGAGTTTCCTAGAATTGGATGGATCAGCTTTTAGGAAATTCTGAAAGTAAAGGTTCTTTGAAAGACAAAAGATACCCAATCAAACAGGCAACTTATGCTAATCTGTGTTCTATAGAGAAAGATAAAGCTTCTGTTTCCTGGGAAGAGTCAAAAGATGGAACTTGAATGGGAAATTATTGAGTACCAGAGGTTTATCTTTATGTGAAGAGAAAAAAAATATAAACTAAAAATTTTTGTTATCTTAAGTATAACTTTATGGAAATATAAATAAATGTGTTAAAATATATAAAATATAGTCGTAGGTACATATATATACATACATATATATAGAAAACACATTTGAAATGATTTTCTAAAATGGTATGATCTAACTTAAATGATATGTTTTTACATGAGTTAATAAGTAAATGCTAGATTATTTAGGAAAGTACCATCATTGGGGTGTCTGGGTGGCTCAGTTGGTTAAGCTTCCAACTTCGGCTCAGGTCATGATCTTGCGGTTCATGTGTTGAAGCCCCACATCGGGCTCTGTGCTTACAGCTCGAAGCCTGGAGCTGCTTCGGATTCTGTGTTTCCCTCTCTCTCTCTCTCTCTCTCTCTCTGCCTCTCCCCTGCTCACACTCTGTATCTCTCTCACTAAAATAAATAATAAACATTTAAAAATTTAAAAAAAGAAAGTACCATCATTGTGTATGTTATACATAACTGCATTTTTTTCCAAGATTTTATTTTTAGGTCATCTCTACACCTAATGTGGGACTTGAACCTACAACCCCATGATCAAGAGTCACACACTCTACTGACTGAGCCAGGCAGGCACTCCTGAATCTGCATTCTAAGAACAGATCTATCCTACATATTATTTTTGGTCATAGACTATAAATAATCATTTATGTTTATTTATTTTTGAGGCAGAGAGAGAGAGAGAAAGAGAGAGAGCATGAGCGGAGGAGGGGCAGAGAGAGAGAAGGAGGGAGACCAAGGATCTGAAGCCGGCTCTGCACTGACAACCAGAGCCCGATGCCGGGCTTGACCTCACAAACCATGAGATCATGACCTAAGCTTAAGTTGGACGCGTAACTGACTGAGCCACTCAGTCGCCCCGGTCATAGACTAATGTGGCCAGAAAAGCTAATGTTATATTTCTCTTGGTTTGATCCCACTCTCTAAATCCTACATAATGAAACCTAGTTCATTAACCTCTTCCTTCAAAACGTTGACATCACATCTCTACAGGAGAAATAGATGGTCAGAGTATATGCATTATAATGTCTGGAAAAAAAAAAAAACCCTGAAGAAGTATGGTAGTTAGGCTTCAGGATCCATTGTTCCCTTCTCAGGGTCAGTATTCCCCAGGATTTATACATATGTGTGGCTCTTCCTTGCCAAAATTCCTCTCACAAAGTCTGTCTTACCGCTCTTACTGAAAGGGTGAGACGTTAAAGAGGACGGAGAGACAGACGGACGAAGGGGATCTTCTACTGATCAAGACACATGTCAATGTTAACATCCCCCTGTCTATCCTCCTTCCCTTGGCTATATCTTTCCTTCTCCCAGAATTCTTATCTCCTTGTCCCCAGTCTTCTTTCCACTTTCCAGGGATGTAAGAAGTTGTTGGCTACCGTTAGACTATATCAGAGCGAATGTCCTGGTGTCTCTCTTGGTCAGTGATTGTGTCTCTTTTTGCTGATGGCTCGTGGTTCTGATCGTAGGTGGAACTAGACTGAGCTGTTGTGTATCTAAAACAAAAATATTAATAGTATTTTCTTCCCGTTTACAGGAAAAATAATTAATGCATGTATTTTTTTCTAAAACTTGTATTTTTCTTCTCTACATTTTGCTTACGCTTATGCTGTCTGTTATCCCTTCTTTGCTGTTTCTGTCATGAGAGACTAGAGTACACAAATTGAATAAACAACCAGTGAACTTTTATTACAATATTAATGGAATAATTGAAGCCTTTTTTCTTGGTAGTCACATATGCTTGTCATATGATTTTATACTGCCCAAGTTTAATATGTTAATTTTTTACACATAAAACTGTGTTTTATTCTTTTTTTTTTTAATTTTTTTTAACGTTTATTTATTTTTTGGGGACAGAGAGAGACAGAGCATGAACGGGGGAGGGGCAGAGAGAGAGGGAGACACAGAATCGGAAACAGGCTCCAGGCTCTGAGCCATCAGCCCAGAGCCCGACGCGGGGCTCGAACTCACGGACCGCGAGATCGTGACCTGGCTGAAGTCGGACGCTTAACCGACCGCGCCACCCAGGCGCCCCAAACTGTGTTTTATTCTTAATCAGATTAACTTTTAAAAGACTTCACTATAGCAGGATATTCCTAAAGGGGCAATGACAGCAATGAGCCCTCCCAACCCAGCACATGTAAGAACCACAACTCATTAAAGCATCTTTTTGTTTTGACACTTCTTACCTATCCTTTTATAGCTCAACTGTGAGTCTTATTCGGAAACATATCGGATCATACAGAGTGCTTTCTTCCCTGTCATGCTCTTCGTAGTTCTCTTTGTGCCCTAAATTAAGAACGACCCACATACTTCAACTCTACTTGTGAAAGGAGATGTCTCCAAGTTCTCTTCACCCTGAGGCTGACCATTTGATTGGGTGTTGCCTAAAAGAACCGCTATTTATTTAATGGACACCGCTTATTCACATCTTAATGTCAACTCATTAGACAGTAAGTAGGGATGGTCAAATCTTTCAGGACTTTTAGATAGAAGGGTTTAGATGAGGCTGGATTCTTGGTAACATCTCACGTGTGAAAACCTAGGGAAATGGTTTTCAAATTTTTGACTGCGAAAGATTCCCTGGGGAGCTTTTAGGAAGTGCAATTCCATTTTTGTTCACCTCAGGAATAGGCCATGTGCCTACAATAAAAACTAAACAAAACCAAACCAAAGAAAACAAACCCTGCATCATTTTTATGGAAAATACTTTACAGCGGCATCGTCCAATATAAATAGAATGCAAACCAAACACGCGATGTTATGTTTTCTACTAGTCAGGTTAATACAGTAAAAAGGAAGCAGATGAAGTTAATTTTAATTACATATTTAACTGAATCCCCTACGTCAAATCTTAGCATTCAATATTTAATAAATACAAAATTATTAATTCTTTTTGTAAAATGAAGTCTTTGAAATCTGGTGTGTATTTTGCAGTGACAATGCATCATCGCTTTTCAGACCAGCCTCACGGCAAATGCTCAGTAAGCACGTGGAGCTAATGACTGCCACGTCGGACAACACAGCTTTAGAGAATTGCTTTCAAATCAGTAAATAAGCTTGTGATGCTAAATAAGCATATGCTTTTATTTTGTGCTTATCAGATAGTTGGCACTAAGGTAAGTTCTTAAAATGCATCACATTATAAACTCCATGCATCAGGAATGTGAGCTAGGTATGCTGTTTTACCTATTTGCTAGAAGGCACTCGGGCTTCAGAGGCTGGTGCGTCCAAAATTGTGAATCTAGTGGGAGACAGAACCAGTCTGATGTGTTCTCAGCTCACCTGCCAATAGCCTTTGAGCATGTGCTGATTTCTTACACAATTAAATGAAATGCAGGCTTTTTTTCCTAACATTAAAGTCTTAGATAGACATGTTCAAGATGTTGTGTGGTATACATACATCAGAAAATTGATTTCAGAGGTAACTAGATTATATTTATATGTTAATCTTTTATGTCACTTAACTTCCCAGAATTGGAATAAACATTCTTGGCGTGGGATGGTAAGGAGAACTGGACACAAAAACTAAGCATTATGAAAATGCCAAAACTTTACGTGAGTGGCTTTTTCTTAAGAATTTCACATTTTTGAGGGGCCTGGGTGGCTCAGTCCGTTAAGCGGCCGACTTCGGCTCAGGTCATGATCTCGCGGTCCGTGAGTTTGAGCCCTGCATCGGGCTCTGTGCTGACAGCTCGGAGCCTGGAGCCTGTTTCCGATTCTGTGTCTCCCTCTCTCTCTGCCCCTCCCCTGTTCATGCTCTGCCTCTTTCTGTCTCAAAAATAAATACACGTTAAAAAAAAATAAAAAAAAAAGAATTTCACATTTTTTAAGGTTAGTGTGTTTTTCTTCCAGGGCAATAAGAGACATCATAGTCAAAAAATGTTATAGTCAAAGGCCATTTGCCGACAATTATTCATTATCTTAAATATATGAATGAACAAATAAATAGCTAGACTGGGCCAATGTGTAATAAAACTGTAAGAGCTGCAGCTTTTAAAGGGCAACATCCTATCATCATTTGTTCAAAGAAGTTTATTTGTCAAAAGTTATTTACTCTTCTTTTCCCTTGCTTCTTGAACTCATGTTATGAACATCTTCATTTATTTTAGTTCTAACTTGGTTGATTAAAAAAAAAAAAGGCTCTCTTTGCTTTTAATACTGCTGAATATTTGAAGATCAGTTGAAGCTATTAAATTAAAATAGTTTACCCCTCGAGGAGTTTCAAAGACCAAAGAAAATATTATCTTAAATGGAAAACATTAGTCTTCTATTATTACTGCCTTGGACTGGATTGCATTAGATCTTCAGATTAAGGCAGCAAGTACTTTGAAAATTTAAAACCACTTACAAAATGTGAAATGAAAGCAAATACAAAATCAAACAAATATATTATTTTTCTTAGTCATTTCAATACGAATCAACTTACCAGCTCCATTTATTTTTTTTTATCATTAATGAATTTACATACATACAAACTGAAATTTAAATATATTTGGCCTAAAATGGGTGTATTATTTTAAAATTTTTCTTTTCTTTTTTCTTAGTTTTTTTTTTTTCTTTTTACATTTATTCATTTTTGAGAGGCAGAGAGCAAGTGGGGTGGGGCAGAGAGAGAGGAAGACACAGAATCCGAAGCAGACTCCAGGCCCTGAGTTGTCAGCACAGAGCCCAACACGGGGCTCGAACCCACGAACTGTGAGATCATGACCCGAGCCTAAGTCAGACGTTTAACCAATCGACTGAGCCATCCAGGTGCCAAATTAAAATTTTAACTTTTTTAATTCTGACGGTATAATCATTGGCCAAATGAGTAAGATTTTTTAGGAACATACTAATATAAAGAAAGTCAAACTCGAGGTAAACATTTTTTCAGATGATTCACCATGGAGATCTCTCACATGTAGACAATTCAGTGAATACCAATGGCTTGCTTAAATTGTTCCTTTAAAATAATCTACCCGTATCTGATATGGATGTGGAGGTCTAGAAACTTCTTACTGTTGAGGCTACGTTCATTACCAAGTCAGTAAACCACAGTGTTACATCAAGTGCAGCTGTTACCTCCTGGGTATAGCTGTCTAGTCAGTAGGAAATATAATCCCAGAGTGCTCTGTTAGCCTGGGATTGCAGGATCAGTTGTGGTTTTGATCCCAGTATTTCTCAAATCCCTTCTCATTAATGACGAAATAGAGTCTCAATATCCTAGGCTGCCATTTGGAAAGAGAAAAAGGAAGATTACGCTGCTTACATCCCAGTTGTTTGGTATCTAAGTTTCTTCTTACTTTACTATAAACACACACTTGCCTTTTGGTAAATTTACACATTTTAAACATTAATTCCCTGTATAACCTTTCTATTCGGAATAAAAATAAAAGTTAGGAAAAAAAGCAAGAAGGAGCATGGAGTAACTAGAAACAGGTACTACCAAGTGTATTTGGGAAACCTCACGTAATTCACTGCCAAGTCCTCACTCAGAAACTACGTATTTAATCCATACTTATACCTCACATGCTTATTTATCTTCCTACTCCTAACTTGGTTAAAGCAGCCAGTTTGAACCCAAAGGAAGAGGCGTTAGTAATAAGTACATGTACTGTGATATCAGTAGTAAATGATACTCAAATGTAAAGAAAATATATGGTGGGGCGCCTGGGTGGCTCAGTCGGTTGAGCGTCTGACTTCGGCTCAGGTCACGATCTCGCGGTCCGTGAGTTCGAGCCCCGCATCGGGCTCTGTGCTGACCGCTCAGAGCCTGGAGCCTGTTTCAGATTCTGTGTCTCCCTCTCTCTCTGACCCTCCCCCGTTCATGCTCTGTCTCTCTGTGTCTCAAAAATAAATAAACGTTAAAAAAATTAAAAAAAAAAAAGAAAATATATGGTATTTAAGAGGGAATCTTTACCTGGGTCCAGAAAGGAAAGTTACACATATGTCATTGACACCCAGTGACACTAACTCAGGTAGTTTAGTTAGGATTTATGATGATCATGGAGTCTTCAGGTATCCTTTAAGAATTCAGGTCAGTAGGGAACACGTTTTAGAAAATTTTCACCCAAAATAATTAGATATGTGTTCAACGGCTATGTTACTATATAGATTTAATTTTCGTGAGGCTCAGTGAGCCGTCCTGGTATCTAATTTTAAGTAATGACTCAAGAATTTAGTATCACAAAGTGTTTGTATTTTATAATTTACCCTAACATGTTTATCTGCACAACAGCGCCCAATCAATTGGGGACTGAAGATTTTTCAAAGATGTAAAAGTAAATGTTGCCATTAAATCTGTACATGGCACTGAAAGAAATGAAGCGTGTAGATGAAATGTGTTAACCTTGAGCTACTGGCCTTAGGTGAGGTATCGCCACATGTTTATTGTTATGTGAGGTGAAGGCTATAATCCTAATTATACTTAAATGCATACAGTTGACCTGTTGAATGTTTGGTCTTGTAGCTCATCTATACACTTTCATAGATGATCAGCTCGGGGGATTTCTTTTGTATTCAAGAAGAGGTCACTTAAGGGAAAGAAGAGTGGTCTGCAGGTGCTTACACTAGACTCAGGTACCAAAGTCCAGTGAGAAATATAGGAAAGTAGTATTTACATATTAAGGTTTCTCCTTTCTTGCCCATTGTTCCTGCAGACTGTCTGGAATGACAACTTGAGAAACCCTCCTACCTTGATATCCAAATCCCATTTTGCCACCTTAAATTAAAGAGCAAATGGCCTATTACCAATGGCAGCCGATGACTTGATATATAACCATCACAGCCTTCTGGTCTGGAATAGAGACTAGCAGTTGTCTGACAGATTTTTCTCTATCATTATTAATATTCTGCAATATGTATGCATGTGTGTATGCATTTGTTCATATTCTGAAAGTTATCTTTAGGTCTTGGTAACCTCTGGTAACTTTAGGGACCCTAAAGAACTTCCCATACCTGGTTCTGTTTTTTTGTTTTTGTTTTTGTTTTTTCTGATTTTGCCTTTGGGAATGAACAGATACTCTATGGACCAAGGGAATACACTCTTCTTCAATTTGTGTTCACAGTTGTATTTTCTAGACTTTACAGTTGTTTAAAATTGAGGACCCAATTGTAAAATCTAGGATGCCAAGGAAAAGAAAAAAAAAAAAAAGTAGGTTATATATGCATGTGTGCCCATGTGTTTTATTTGAAAATTTTATGCAATTTTTAAACCTTTCACTGCATTCTCTGATGAGAGTGTGAGGTGTGCGCGTGGGTAAGAAGGTGAGGGTGTTTTAATAGATGAGAGAGTTGAAGAAGGTATCAGAGGATTTGAGTCAATAATGACTTCAGATATTAAGGTTGATTAATTAGCACTTCCTTTCTCACCTGTTGTTAGTGGTTTACTGGAAGATAGCCTGTTCCATTTAGTCCCTGTGTCAGTCAATGCGGTGGGTCAGTGATCTAACCTGCATATTTATAATTGGGAGGGA
Source organism: Herpailurus yagouaroundi (assembly GCF_014898765.1). NCBI lineage: Eukaryota > Metazoa > Chordata > Mammalia > Carnivora > Felidae > Herpailurus > Herpailurus yagouaroundi. The sequence continues at coordinate 143,434,275 of NW_024412376.1, read as the reverse complement.
GTGGGGAGGAGCCAAACTCCTTTGAGACAGAGAAGAGAACCAAATGACGCCTGTTAAAAGACACTAGTGGGCTTGGAAAAGACGTCACCAGAAAGAGTAGCTGGGGACTCCATACCAGTGGGATCTTTTCCTTTACATGTAGAAAAAACAAAAAGAAAGAAAGGAGTTTTCATGAACCTCAGCTTAATTGTAAAATGTGACTGTATAAGTTTGCCCTAATGTTACAACTGTCAGAAATTTGGGAGAGTATACATACAATTTTAAAATAGGCAACTAAAATTCAAACTTTGGTTGCTATTTTGTTTTCCTTTGTAAGAATTCACTTGCAAAACGATTTGATCTAACAAGAGCTGTGATGTGCTAAATGACAACAATACATGATTTGGAATTTTAATTATATAACTGCATGAGTTGTGGAGGGCAAACACGTTTTTTAAATCCACTCAACCGAGATACGTCTGTATTTATAAATATCATAATAATGTGAAATTTGTAGAAGTATTATATAAGATCTGAGGGGACAGATTTTATATATACAGATGAAAATTATATATATATATATATATATATATGCATCTATATGTAAACTAGTAAAACAAGGACCCATTTATATAAGAAAAAGCAGGCAGACAATGTCTTCCATATTTTAGTAATATTTTCTATACAAAAATACCAAAAAGGGCATTTTCTAGAGCGTTATGTCTGATTTCGTTTATATTATAGTTTTTGCCATATTTGTCACATTCTCTTCCAGCTGCAATAGTTTGGAATTAAGCAATACAATTCTATTTCAGTTCACAAAGATGCGTAAAAATGTACTGTCGACCAAAAAGATTTTAAAAGATGGGTTTACAAGTAGGAAAGAAACGCCTGTGACAATGTTTAGTAATCTCAAATATTCAATAAATTGTTTTTAAATGTTTGTTGGGTGTGTTTGACCTATAATACATTGTTATTGACATAACCTGCTTCTGATGCATTTTTATACTGTCACATCAAGTTTTAAAATTAGTAATGGGCCGCTAATAACTTAGCCAGTGTGAATTCCCATAGTGATAGTATATGGCCACTGAAATCTTTTTAGTATCTTTCCCCTGAACAGCTAAACTCAGCATGGTTTCACATTTAATGATACCAATAGCGAGGTATAGATTTGTTAAAAAGGAAGATAAAACATATTTCCTGAGTAGGTAGTCTTTGTTCACTAGGTTGGCAGGTAAGAATTAGCCAACTACAGTTATCCACTTTAAACTATGATCTAATCGGAACTCAAGAGCTAAATAAAAACACGGGTGATTAGCCTTTAGTTAGTCGGAGCCCCTAGGGGAAAACTTCAGTGCTACAGGAAGTGATGCTAATGATTTATCAAGTGTCAGACTTGCCTCTGAGAAAATACTGAGCCAGGAACTTCACAGCACAGGGCAGTGACTGTTGGATATTCCAGCCAATCTGAAACCTTTTGCTACAGAAGTCCAAGGTACATGTTTAAAAAGGAAAGAGCTGGTAACAAGAACTGTGAAGGTTTGCTCTTAAAAAGTCAGCCCCCGATGAAAATCTTCCTTTCATTGAAACCACAGATCTTTAGTCGCTCTGCCAACAGTCAGGAGACCCTTAGTCTCCCAGAGGTACTGAGGGAAAAAAGGGTTTGTGAATTTAAGTAAAACAGCAAAATCAGATCTTACTAGTAAGACAGAATTCATTATTTGTTGTGCAACTTAGAACATTGAACTGGAAACTTGAGAAAATTAAACTTCTCAGAAATAATCGTCTTTTTGACAATTTACTGAAAGAAACATCAACAGAAAGGAAAATTCAAGCCATAATACACTAAAACCATTAGAAGAGCTGGCAAAATTCCAATGTGGGTAACTCCCCTCTGATCCTTTATTCTTACTAGTTTCATCAATTGAAACTGATGACTTATTTCCGCTTTGTTGGAGATGGCTGTTTAATAATAGTACGGTGGCAATAGGATACTCAGAATCAGAAAGACTAGACAGAACAATTTTAAAAAAACAGCAAGTTTTTATCTTATTTTTGGATAGATTATTCTTAGTAGCTATGGATATGTGACTGCCAGCACCATAAGTCTACCGCTATGCATCCATTGATGAGGTTTAAAGACCTGGCAATTCTGTTTTGTTTGATTTCCAAATGTGTTGTTTAATTCCATGAATGAATATACATTTACTAAATTCACCGGCTGTTACAAGCTGTAGGCTTTACATCTTAATCTCTTATTTGCTTAATACTGGAAAGGCCAGACCTTTAAAAAAGTGAGTAAAATTTTGTCACCAAAAGAAGGTCAGGTGCACAGCCTCAGCTGTGAAACATTTGGTTCTTTTTCAGCTTCCCCAGGAAGCTCCGTTTGCAAAGGAGATAGGAAAAGACCTCCGTCAGTCTGAATCTGAGATTAACTCCCTGCAATTCAGTCACACTAAAGCAGGAAATTGGGCTCAATAAATATTGCAACTAAGTGAAAGATTCCGAGTGGGAAGTTTTCAAGTAAGAGAAAAGTGTTTTACAGACACTCTTTTGCTTTTTACGATGTCAATGAATTTATTTAACCAGATGCTGGTGGGTTATATATACCATCCTCTCCATGACTTGATTTTCAATTTCTATTATTCTGCTCTTTCTCATGTGTCTTCAAAAGCACCTAGAAACCTCTCTTAGAGGGACTTGTGTTTAGCAACTCGACAAGTTTTGGACCAACAGGTGATGATAGTTGCTGTGACCACAAATTGATATAAAGCATCACTTTAAACCAAATTTCTTCAAGCAAATATTGGGGAGCAAATTTAGGAGGTGACGATAGTTTCAGGTAGCTTTAAAAAGGTAGATTTTTTTTATGACCGAATGGATCTAATATGGGCAATGATTTTATTTCCACGCTCATATATTATTTAAAGTAATTGAATCTCGTGAGCGACATGGAATGGGGGGCAAGTAAATGTTTTCACGGCGATTATTGGCAGACATTTCCTTCCTGATAAATTTCCCCCGAAATTGAAGTAGAATTTGCATCCAGTTAAGTAACTGTGAGTCCAGTGGCGAGTTTTAATTTTTATGTAGTTTTGAGACCCCACGTGCAGAGTTGCGGGCTCTTGGGCACCGGGGCCCCACCCCCCGCCCCCGCCCCCGCCCCCGCCCCCGCCCCCGCCCCGGCCCACAGCCTCCAGTGCTGAGCCACATCTGCCTGAGGACCCCCGCTGACTTGGCTGCAGCATTGCCCCTTAGGCCCCCGCTGCCAGATCAGGTGTGGAGACACTGCGGAGCTGTCACTCCGCATGGCTTCCTGCAAGTCAGCTAGCTCGTTCCCATCTGTGTTGATCTTCTTTCAAGGTTTTTTTTTTTTTTTTTTTTTTTTTTTTTTTTTTTCACTGCCTGCCTGGCATGCGTGTATTTGCCTCACAAGCCTCCATTTGGCTTTAAGACTTGCCTTCCCAGGTCTCGACTCACAATGAAATTTCTCCCTGGGTGTGTTTTCCCATTAGCTGTGCTTGCTGTTATTTCTTAATTCTTAATTTTGAGACGTTTCTGTTTTGAGACATACTCCATCATGCTCATTAGGGCCCTTTTATCTGCTGTCTGTCCCGTTTTGAGGATCTTAACGCATTGCGATCTGCCATGTTGCAGGCATTGTGTGCTTTAAAGTTTAATAACTATAAAATGAGATTACTTAAATATCTAATGACTTTTTTTTTCTTTGCTTTCTTCTTCCCTACTCCTCTTTAGCCAAGAGGTCACTTTTCACGCAGCATTTACTTTTCGGCAAGAATTTATTTGGATGGCTTTGATTGTGAATATTCTGGTGAGCTATCCTGCAAAGTCAGGAATAGATTACATAGGGGATATTTTTAGTCCATAAAGGGCTTTTCTATAGCTGATGTTTTATCATTTGTGCTTTGTACCATTAATGGGCATTTTCAGCTATACTCTTGATTATGCAGGTAAAATTTAGTCTGAAAGGCCCAATCCTGCAGGCTTTGTTTCTGCAAAACACCCATTGAATTTATGAAGAGTGCTGCACAGATAGCGGTCGGTCACTGGAGTAGGCTTGGGAGATATTCTGAGTTGAAAGATGAAAGGGCAGATGATATAAGGGCACGATGTTCTGATTAGAGGACCATGAAGGGCCTCTTCCTCTTGCGGATGAGTATCTTTTCACGCTGTTTTCAAACGAGGAGTCTCTGTTCTAAAAGTAGATCCCACAGATACTGCTAATGCACGAAATTCCACCTGTCCTTGCTTGAAATAGCCCATTGGGTTTTCTTTTCTTTAAAGAAATAAATCATTCTTGTTTTCATGTATTTTGGCAGATTTCTTTCGTTGTGGGATTAGATTTGAGACTGGTTTATGACTTCTGCTTCTTAACGGTTAGAAATAGCACTGACCGTCTTAGCCTTGTTACCCATGTTTTGTTAGGGAAACTAGGGTAAACTAAATCGGAGGGAAAATATGAAACTCAGGTGGGAATATAGGGCTAAGTGATAACATATACCACTTTTCTTTCTTTATAGATGTATCCTCCCCACGAATACTAATTGTCTGCACCATGTTAACTACCTTTCTAGCATAGAAGTTATAATTACAGTTATAATCTGTGCTTCAGATCATTGGAAATTAGAAGCCTGTCAAAATTAAATGCCTAAGAATGAAATTGGAAAATTGAAGACCATTTATTTAATAATTATGACAAGATTCCATCAGTTATTGCTGAAATGATACAATGAAGCAAATTTTGAGGGAAAAAAAACAAACATAATTTATCATTCGTCTTTAAAAAACAATCCGTGTACACTTCAAGACTGATTGTTAAAGAAGCTATGCAAGATATAAGCTTATAAACTTACTTTATATCACCACTTTTAAATTTTTTTTAATGTTTATTTATTTTTGAGACAGAGACATAGAGCACAAGCAAGGGAGGGGCAAAGAGACAGGGAGACACAATTCAAAGCGGGCTCCAGGCTCTGAGCTGTCAGCACAGAGGCTGACACCAGGCTCGAACCCACAGACTGTGAGATCATGACCTGAGTTGAAGTCAGACCCCTAACCAGCAGAGCCACCTAGGCACCCCTATATCACTATTTTTTTTTTCCCCACTGAATCCCAAAAATGATCAGGTGGCTTAGATCTAAGTTGTGACAATTTAAACTGGGTGTAAACACTCTAAATATGGGTCTTCTCTGTTCTGGAAGGTCATGTCATAAATCTTCTTTCCACTGAAAGCTTATGTTTCATTGGCAAAATAAGTTACCCAAACGTCTTAAACAGGACACATGCGTTATTTGATCTGTTTATTCTCACCAGATAGAAATATTCCCCTACATTTCTTACATTAATCTGTACTTCTCATTTTGAACCAATTTATAATTTTGTCCTACATAAAACTGACCATATTGGAACAGTCTTACGTCTGAAAAAGGGTGATTGCGAAACCAGGATTAGAGTGAAACTCAAGAGTTTCTCTTCATTGTCAACGAAACAAAACAAGACCGTACACGTAAACCCTTGCATTCTGGGACTCCATCCAAAAGCTTTTGGCAATTTGGCTGTACCCACCTTCAGAAAACCCATACTTCGATTCTAGAATTTGGGTACCATGATGTACTCGGAGGATCTTAGCATTCACTAAATAATCAGGGAGGTTTAGAAATGGGTCAGTTCCATTTCCGGGTGCCTAAAATCTGTGTTTTCTTCCTCAGGCTCTTTGCTATTCACAAGAGAGAAAAGTGGAAAATTGTATATATAACTATGATTTTCATTTGATTTACCTTGCAAGAAGACACACAGCTTAAAAATATTTTGTAGCTTCAGGACTTTAATTCATCTCATATTTTCTTTAATGGTTACAGCCATTAGGAATCATAAATAAATCGGGAAGTACTCTCTGTTTTGGATTCTCTATGTCTTGTTAAGTCAAAATCATAGAGGTAACGTAAAACAGAAAGGAATTATCTATGGCCTGATAAAACTTTCACAGGTGCAGATTTTTTATAACTAAGTAACATAGTTCAATGCTAAAACCAAAACAAATATATTGATTTAGTTAGCAACTCTTTGCCTGCAAAAGAAATTAGCTCAAGATATATTATGTTAGCATGAAACTCAGTCTTCAGAGCTGGATTGGACATTAAACTTCACCAGCACCTGCTTTCTCTCACCGACCCTGCCTCTCTTATATCTGTGCGTCCGCTTTTTCTTCCTGCTTTGGAGATGATCTTTTTACTTTTTCTACTCTCCAAGGTCAATTATGGCTGATAACTCCATACTTCCTGAGTACACCTAACTACATTTCCATCTGCCTACAAGACTGGTACTTTTTCTGGGTACCAGTTTCAAATGCCAGAGAGAGAAAATCTAACTCCATCAGGGTTAAGATTTGAATCTTATTTCAATCAGCCATGATCCCGAGACATGGGTCATGAGGCAAAAGGAGTATGCTTAGGGTCGACCTCTGTCGCATGATATTCTAGAAAAGAAGATAATATGGGCAGACGCTGTCAAATAATAACAACAGTGATAATAATAAATAAGCATTCACTGTGTTCCAGAACCTAAACCTAAGTGTTTTACCAACGTTATTTCATATAAATAGCTACTGGTAAAGCACTGGACACTTGAGACTGTTTCTGTACACATTATATTGTTAATCCTAACAACCTCCCTATCAGCTACATGTTATGATTTTGATTTCATATTGAAGAAACTCTTGTTGAAAGGTAAGTGCGTTATTAAGTGACGGAGCCAGAGTTAACATTCATGTCTTCTGATTCTTGATTTAGAGCTTCTTACACTGAAAAACTGCCTCCCTTCTGCATGGTGTCAGTGATATAAAATTTTGTGAACCATGGTGGGTGATCAGACCAAGGATACCCACAGCCCTGTATTAGATACCTAATGGTATCAAGGAACTTACAAGTACAAGGAACCTTGCAATCATACTTTTTTTCTTATTTTTATTCTGTTTTTTTTTCAATTCTTTCATGTTTACTTTTTATTAGTTTTGAGAGACAGAAGGAGACAGAGTGCGAGCGGGGAAGGGACAGAGAGAGAGGGAGACACAGAATCGGAAGCAGGCTCCAGGCTCCGAGCTGTCAGCACAGAGCCCGATGTGGGGCTTGAGCTCACAAACCCTGAGATCATGACCTGAGCTGAAGTCAGACACTTATCAAACTGAGCCACCCAGGCACCCCTTTCTTCTTTTTTTTTTTTTTAATCCTTCTCTCCGTTTTCTCCCTTAGCAGATATGTCACTTATTAATGCATTTAGCTGCAAGTAATTGGTAAAACGTTAACCATAGTTAAACGAGGGGCTTACTTTTTCCTTATAATAAGATTCAGGAAGTCATTAGGCAGCAAGTTTTAGTGAGCTTCCTTCCTGCTCCACTGTCCTCAGGTTTGGGTATTCCTTCTCCTATTCCCAAATTGGATGCTGCCCCTCTAAGCCCCTCTGTCCCCATTTCAGGCAGGGAGAAGGAAGAGAAACAAAAAGAAAAATGAGGAACCTTTCTTTTTTATCCTGAGAGGTTCCCTCCACAAAGACTTTTCGCTGTATCTTATTGGCCAGAATTTTGTCACATCCCTTCCCCTAGGAGAAAGCCAGATGGGGGTGTGTTATTCTTTTTACTTTTGGTAGCAATAGCCTAGGAAGACAAGGGAGTGAGCTAACCTCTGCTGTCTGCCTTAGCGGGACTGAAGGAGTAACTCAGGGACTTGGGACCTGGAGTAACTTGGGACCACACGCCTGTAAGACCTCCGACAAAGGTTTACTTCACTTAGGCATTTCAGCATTTTCTTTGCTCAATTGAATAACTCCAGTTTCTTTTAACTCTCTTAATAAGATTGCTTTCCAGCTTTTCTCTGACCTGTAGAGCCTCTTTCATTGATTTCTTTTGAACTCGTATCTCTGCACATACCCAAGAGGGTATATACCTACATATTCCCAAGAGGACACCTGAGGACCACCGTGTTCTCTCCAAATCCCTCCTTTACATTTTATAGATGTGACTAGAGAGGTCTGGAGAGGCAAAGTTCCACAGGAACTTAGCGAACCTGAACTGCACTCCATGTCTCCTGACTCTCAGGCCTGGCTTTCCTAAGCATGACTAAATAATAAGTGTTTGTATTTAAATCAAAATTTGGGAGCAAAATAAAACCACATATATTTTTTAATTAAATATTTATTTAATAAATTATTTAAATATATATTTAAATTACAATTATTTATTTATTTACTCATTCATTCATTCATTCATTATAGGAAAAAAACTTTTGCGGTCCACACTCTATACTTTCAATTCCACAAAGTACTAGAAAGTGACTAAGAAAAGAGGAGGCATTCTTTATTCATTCAAATCAGCAGATGTTTACTGAGTCCCTGCTATGTGCTGGGCAATATAGAAGCCATGGCTTCAGCTGTGAACAAGAAAGAAGAACGTTTTGCCCTCAGTAGAGTTTAGGTACCAGATTATATTTAATGCATGCATTGATTTCCATACACTAATTCAATATATATTAAGGGCATACTCTTTGTAAACCCTAAATGGTCTGTTCTAGGGACATGATGCATAGCTTATGGTAAGAAAGACAAGATTCCTGCTCTTCCTGGACAGTGAAGCCAGAAATTATCCTCTTTTGTAGGGAAACACAATAAAGAACTCAGATACCATCCTCTCGCTACTGCTTATTAATGCAATGAAGCAAAGGCACACACGTACGCACAGATAATTAATTGACAGTATTTCTTAATCCGGGGATTGGAGCAGGTTCTAGGCTTGTTCGAATTTTTATACATACCTTTTGGCTGAATGTGAAGTTTAGTTGGATTTAAAACTGGATCTAGATTTCAGTTTAAATGCATTGGACTGAATTCTAACAACTTTGACTCTCTCTACCTTTAGTCCTTTGTTTTATTGAATTTAACTTGAATGAAATCTTTTTTTTTATTTGTCTAAGTCTATTTCTGTCCAGTAAGGAAGTTGAAATTGATTATGCCTTGACTTTGTGGGCCATCAGAGAACCATGACATTCCAGGGTATTGATTTTGTGGTGTTAAAGGGTGTCAGATATAGTGTTAAGGTGACAAGAGAGAACTGGGTTTCAGATTGTAGACCATAAGCAGTCTTGGCTTTTGCTGAGACACGACTAGCTTCTTAAAGTAATGGAAGGAATTGTAACTCTTAGGTAATTTTTATTGCAGAAACTTGGAGAGATTTAAGCCAGAATTGTGTAATCATGCACACACGGAAAAAAAAAAAGTTTCACTTGTGATACATATATACGCTGCATATCTACATATACACAATTAGGAGGATGTGTATATGTGTGTATCCAGAAAGTCTGCTCTCTGTTGAGAATATTGAGGAATATTTCAAGTCAGTATGACTGAATCTTTTAAAAACATATTTCTTCTCACATTTTGGAAGCTGCTTAATCATTATTTGGCATTTTGTTTCCGCTATGCTTTTATTTAGTCAGGTACTGTGGGATATGATGCTCATAATTCAGAAAAGCTAGAGGTCTATAGTGTAACACTTGGTGATTTTTTGTTACCCTCCGGGACAGAGAATGTCGACAAGTACATTATAATAGGTGCTACCGACATGGACTGAGGAAGAGTAACCATGGTCATCTTTCAATGTCTCATTTTCCTCTGGATTTTTTTTTTCTTTTTCAATTTAATGACCTTTAGTGAGTGCATTGAAAATAACATTTTGATTATAAGATTATTGTGTGGAAAACTCTACTGAGTTAAGTCCAAGTGTATCTGTGGAAACTAATCAGAAGTGCACCAGATTCATTGACGTAAGCCAATCCATCACAGTCATTTTTTAATTTATTTCCACATGTTCTTCCAAGTTCCCATTCTTGAGGAAGACTTTGACCTGCAAAAAAAGAATGAAATGTATTTTATAATGCATGTTGGTTCTGTTTTCTAACAACATAAGTATTTTGCTTAAGCAGATTTGCTAGGAAGTGACAGCTTTGAAAAATTGGACATAGGAGCGCCTGGAAACATTTCAGTTCCAGGCAATCTAAATAGTGCAGAGGGGAAAATGAAATACCACCGTGGTTTAAAGATGACAGTTTTGTCAAAGATTCCCTTTCACTCTTTGGCTTAAAACAAATGGAGTAAATCAAGTGTGTCTGTTCGAAACATACATGTGCACTCACGGAGGAAGCCCTTCCTAGGAGTTATTTCTTTAGAGAGAACCAATGAGAGAAGTATCTTCAAAAAATGTGTCATCAGTTGGGAAGACTATCATTTTCTTGGCCTAATGATGAGTTTGGCATGTTTTGCAATCAATGAGATTTCACAAGGACTGCCTTTAAGAAGAGAGGAAAATTTACAGGCTTAACACCATCTGAGTATAGCGTTACTTACACTATTGGAGGTTCTTCAGAAATGTAATGATATAATTATTATTTTGGTGTGTGTGTGTGTGTGCATGTGTGTGTGTGTGTGATAGAGAGCAAGCAAGTAAAACAGAGGAAGGGTTTCAATAAACCTAAGATTAGATGCTTAACTTTTTATGGATATATAAAAAATGTGATAATATTCTCTACCTGAAAAATGGTGGGCATATTTGAAAAGGTATAGCAAGTTTGACAAGGCCTATTTTTGAGAACAGTGTTATCACTGGGGCGCCTGGGTGGCTCAGTCGCTTTAAGTGTCCGGCTCTTGGTTTTGGGTCAGGTCATGATCTCACAGTTCGTGAGTTCAAGCCCTGCATCAGGCTCTGAGCTGACAATTCAGAGTATGCTCAGGATTCTCCCTCTCTCTCTCTCTCTCTCTCTCTCTCTGCCCCTCCTCTCCCCTTCCAAGATGAATAAACTTAAAAAAAAGTGATTCAGATACTTAAGCTCAAATTTTCCAGAAGTCTACACTATATAGATTATGTTTCTTTTAGGACCGTCTTAAATGAATAGCGATCACATTTTAAATTATTATTTAACCAAAGAAGCACTGTTCCTTTTCTCATATGTCCTATGCATAGTCTGTAATAGGCTTTGGGGATTATATAATAAGAAAATCGTTGGTAATTTCTGTCTTTCACATTCCACAATTACTCAGTGAACTGATTGAATGTTCACAGGTTGTTCTGTTTTTGTTCTGCTATGTAAATGAATGTATATTTCAGTTATAATTTGTTTCAACTCCCTTTTGGCAAAAGGGGTTATGTTAGGACTGTTATGTCCTGAAACCACTTTCACTTAATATGACATATTCATTAATTCCTGTTCACTGTGTGCTTAATTTGTCTCTTATCAAGGAGATAACTGGTAGTGTACTTTGTCTGGATTATTTCACCTAAATCTGTCCCATAAAAAAAGATTGATTCATTATGCTTTACACTAAAAAAAGAAAAAAAAAATCTTACAACATGATCTATTTATACATTTTACTTCATTTTAGGGCCTATCAGTTTTTCATGTTAATGGGATTGTCATTTTTATATATGGTAGGATTCTTGGTATGGTTTGGCTCTGAGCCAGAATATTACCTATCCTCTTAACTCTTTGGAAACGTTGACTTATTTTCATTGCATTAGTGCAGGCTTCATTTTATTTCATGTCCAAGATGACAAAGGTCACTTCATTAGGCACTTCGTTTGCCTTTCTTCCCTGTAGTTTTCTGGTATCTTACACTAAGTATCATAAAAAAAATGTTCTGCTTCCATTAACAAAAAGTGAGCAGAGAACAAAAAGCCAATTATTTGCAGCACATAAAATCCTTATGATAATTTGGTAGACTTTAATTAAACTAATACATCACACTGCACTTATAAGACAAAGGAGCAAAAGAGAAGCAAATAATCTTTTTTTTTTTATTCTGTTAAGAAACACCATATTGGTTTTTGATTAAGTGCTTTAAGACTTGTGACCTATTTTAAAGAGTAAGATTTACTGTCCTTTTCATACAAGGCATATTACAAAAGTTCTATATGATATGAATTGGGACCACCCTCCCCCTCCCCCCCAAAATTCTGAAAGTTAGCTATAAAACCAGCTTGGCTCGATTTTTATTAATTTCTCAGGATTTTCCAAATTCTTCAAAATAAAAAGAGATTCTGCAAATTTAGCGCGCGGAGACATGTTTGTATTACAAAGAATTTTGTTTTGGTATTGAAAGTATTTTGTTGTATGTTTTGCATTGCCGTCCATTCTTTCTTTGATGAACCCACTGTCGTTACGAATGTGAAGTGTACTGTAAATTAAAAGGTTGTCTTTTGTAGCTGATGGATCTTCTCTGCATTTCACAACTGGCGTGTGTAGTGGAATTAGAGCTACTGTGTCTTCGTTAAATAATCTCATCCCAAAATCTTTGACTTTTTTTTGAGTTGTAATTTCCATAATTTAAATAGAAATAAACCACTGAATTGGGAGTTGGGGCATTTAGTTTAATCCTAGGCCTGCAGCGTGATACTGAATATGTGTTGTCACCCCTCAAGGCATCCGTATGATCACTGGCAAAATGCAGTTTGGTAGGAGGTGATTCTAGGTGACTTCCTTATCTCTGCAATTACATTTCGTCAATAATTATTAATGCAATGTCTTTCTGTGTACTCAAAGTCAGTGTTTGATCATGATCATGGCAATCCTTACATTGGTGCCACAGTAGTTACAAAAGTATTTATGAAAACATTTCTAGAAATTCCTCACTATCGGAAAGCATACATTTTTGAAGCTGGTCAACCAGAAGTAACATTGAAAGATAATTATATGCAACTTAGAAATTCATCTGTTATTAACGAAAGGACCACACGATCACTGTACCAATTCTTAACACTTCCAACATCGCTTTCATAAGCAGGAAATTGGATGGCTGGATTTTGTAAGTTTGTCCTATCTCACATTTATTGTTTCAAGACTCAATTAACTCCCTGGACATTTTGCTTCATTCCCTTGTTAGTGGATCAAACTCTTAGTGAGTTTATACATCACCTGGAAACATTTTGACCCCCTTCTACCCCTTTCTATGGGTGTTTAAAGATCTCCCAAGTAGCTCTCAATTTTTCGGGCACACGATTGCAATTTCAGTGGCATTAAACAACAGCCAAGCTTGCTATGATTCACTTCATCTTCTCTTTAACATCTAGTCCCTGTCTGGGCAGCTTCGCGCTTTGGCACATGAATAGTAGCCACTCCCGCTTTTGTTTCCCAAGGTGGCCAATATTGCCGTCTGAAGACAATAATGAGGATGGTTAAGTTTGCATCAGTTTATATATATATATATATATTTTTAATTTTTTTTTCAACGTTTACTTATTTTTGGGACAGAGAGAGACAGAGCATGAACAGGCCAGGGGCAGAGACAGAGGGAGACACAGAATCGGAAACAGGCTCCAGGCTCTGAGCCATCAGCCCAGAGCCCGACGCGGGGCTCGAACTCACGGACCGCGAGATCATGACCTGGCTGAAGTCGGACGCTTAACCGACTGCGCCACCCAGGCGCCCCGACATCAGTTTATATTTTTATTGGGCTTTAAGAATGGAAATGCATTAGTGCTCAGCTTTGGCCAGGTGTAGTTGGAACCGTAGAGCTGGGATCCGCTTTAGTGCTTTTGCCTGTATATTGAGTTCTGTCACTCCCTGATTTAGAAAAAAAAAATGTTTCTTTAAAATATTTATCTGGAAGAAAAACGAGAAAAAATAAAATTATGAATTAAGGCACGTGTGATTTAACATTTAAGAATACGCTGTTCTAGAACAAGAATCCACAAACACTTAATGAGTTTTAACAGTTGTTTTAATTTCATACTCTAGCTTTTGACAGGTAACTTAATTTGTGTATTTCTTTTTTTTTTTTTTTTCTTTTCAATGAACTAAGGGATTTTATTTCCTTATTTACATTTGATCCTATGAATGAACCTTTCATCTAAAGTTTGGAATACACAAATTATATTTATTTTAATGCAGTTAATTTGCATTTACAGTCAGAGGTTTAGTTATTGAGTTAAAAATTACCTGAATTGTCATTTTCTTTAGTGGGTAAAGTCAAGCATAGTCTTCATTCTTTTATCAGATGGTATAACTATTTTTAAAATGCTAGCATGAGGCTTTTATAAAGAAGACATCTTTGCAGGCAATATACATTGGCTTTTCCTCCCTGAGACCTTTTGCCACTCACAATTCACCCTAATTTCTATTTACTTATTTATTCATTTAAAATTTATTTTACTTTGAGAGAGTGAGAGCAAGTGCAAGTGGGGGAGGTGCAGAGAGAGAGAATTCCAAGCGGGCTCAGCACTGCCAGCACAGAGCCCAGTTTGGGGCTCAAACCCACAAACTGTGAGATTACAATCTGAGCTGAAATCAAGAGTCGGACGTTTAATTGACTGAATCACCCAGGCACCCCTGTTTATATATTTTTTAATTACGTTTTTTCTTTTTTGATTACTGAAGTAGTACACCATTGTTATAACAATTTAAGTATAGAAATGGGTGTCTTAGAATGTAGAAGTCTGCTATAACTCCACCTCCAAAAGACAATCAGTGTTTTAAAAAAATAAGTATATTTCTATATTGGCTTTAGAAAATGTTAATACAATCGACCCGTGACCAACATGGGTTTAAACCGTGTGGATTCACTTACAGGCGAGTTTTGCAGGACAGCAGGATAAATGTATTTTCTCTTCCTTACAATTTTTTTTTTGTCTGTGTATTTCTAATTTAGGATGGGCCAGAGGGTTTTGTTATTGTTTTTGTAATTATTCCATTGGTTCTTTCTACATGAAGACTTGCTCTAAGGAGAGAAAGTAGAGAAAGTACGTCATGATTGAGTTGAGTGGAATTATAGAAATGTCTGGTTTAGGTTGGGGAATCAGCTCACTGTCTCCCGGCCTCACCTTGTATCTGCCTCATGGTTTTGCCTCTTCTTGTGCAGTTTCCCCTCATTTCCATAGATCTTAAGCTTACCCTTCCTCTAAGACTCAACTTAGATCCCATTAGTCACCAAGCACACAGCCTACGACCCTCACCATAGTCTCTTCTCACTCTTTGGAGTTCTCCTAGTTTCACCTACTTGGTTCTTCTCCTTTCCTCCCCACTGTTAGTAGTCTTTTATACGTGTGTGTTTGTATATCTCTTCAAAAGATAAATAAAAACTTCCACAGAACCAAGACTCGTTGATGTTGCTTTGTATTTCTCTCCATGTCTTCTGCAATGCTTCTTACATGATTGGGCTCTATCACCTTTGTCATTCTTCCTAACTCTGAGATTCCATGATTGTAACAGTCAGTCTGTCAATAAATATTGATTGCTTGGCTGTCCAACCTAAGGCATTCTTTTGTTAGGGCCTAAATCATTCATTTTTTTTTTTTTTTTAAGTCAGGGCACAGTACTTATGATGAGGAATTGGTATGATATTATCTATTTCCTTTCCTTCCATGGCCAGTTCAGTGGTTGACTTACAATCTAAAAGGCTTCTTTTCTTAAGCACCTAGTTCAAACAGTGCTAGCAAATGGTCTGTGTGTGTGTGTGTGTGTGTGTGTGTGTGCACTTTCACATGTAAATGAGGCCTCCCTGTCTTTGATTGGATAGAATTTGCCTTATTTGTCTTTTTCTGTTTTTGGCAATGTAGACAACTTTTGTGTATGTTGAACTTTGTTATGTGTTCATAAATTTAAACAATTATGATAGAATCCTGAGTATGATAAATACATACTTTAGGAAACTTGCCTAAGTTTGTTTATTATGCCTTAAAACATGGCAAAAATGGAGACATTTGCAGTTATAACTTCTCTGTTTATTTTTAAAAGATTCAAAGTCCAATAAAAAATAATCATGAAAAAAGATAATGCAGGGAAAAACATTTGGCCAGAAGCCAAAAGTCATGTTTTGGGACCCTGATTCTTTTTTGTGCGATGCTCTGTAAGAAGATTAAGCTCTCTGAGCTTCAATTCTTTCATATGTAAAATGAACAAAATTGTAGTTTCCACTTCACAAGGGATTTGCGAGGTAAAATTATTAAAGTGTTATTTTGTAATAAACATCTATACAGGTGTGGCAGTAACTAATAATTATTATAATTTATGGTTTGGGATGCATCACTTAAAAAAAAGGAAGTAGGGTGGCTCAGTTCATGGAGCGTCTGACTCTTGATTTTGGCTCAGGTCGTGATCTCACAGTTTGTGAGTTCGAGCCCCATGACAGGCTCTGTGCTGACAGTGCAGAATCTGCTTGGGATTCTCTCTCTCTCTCTCTCTCTCTCTCTCTGTCCCTCCCCTGCTTGCAGGCTCTTTCTGTCTCTTTCTCTTAAAAATAAACATTTTTAAAAAGTAAATAAAAAAAATAAAAATAAAAAGGAAGTAAAAGATGAAAATACCACCCCGAATTGTCCTCCTTATAGTCTTTCATTCACCAAACCCCATGTTTGTCTGATGTCTCATTTTACACTTCAGATGATTTTCCAATATTTTAAAAAAAGTAACAGATAAACTTTCAGTATTGATAGGTGACTCTGCCCTGGTTTAGCTTCTGTATTATACGTTTATGCTCTAAAATATGAACATCAATTTCCTGTTCCTGGATTGTAGAAATTACCATCAATTTAATTTTCTGTGCTATGGAAAAATATCTGCTTTTCATATGACACCTTTTCCTTTTCTCTAGATTTGAGTGTCAGTGAAGGACAAAATAATGAATATTCATAGATCTTTTACATATTGCCAATTATATGAAAACACATTCAACAGATACTTGTACCTAATCTACACCAATTACATAGGTGCATGATTTAGGTTTGAAGCATACCTAATAAAAATAAGTAGAAAAATAGACACATATTCCTTTCAAAATAAATATTTCTTTTTAAAAAAAAATTTTATTTATTGAGAGAGAGAGAGAGAGAGAGAGAGAGTGGGGGTGGAGTGCAGAGAGAGGGAGAGAGAGAATCTCAAGCAGGCTCCACACTGTCAGCACAGAGCCTGATGTGGGACTCGATCTCAGGAACTGTGAGATCATGACCTGAGCTGAAACCAAGAGTGGGACGCTTAACTGACTGAGCCACCCAGGTGCCCCCCAGATATATATTTCTTAATTTATGGTTTTAAAATGTTTGTTGTTGTTTTTAGACTTAATAAGGACATTTCTTGAAAAACATTTCTTTAACATTTATTTATGAGAGAGAAAGAAAGACAGAGTATGAGCGGGGAAAGGGCAGAAAGAGAGAGGGAGACACAGAATCCAAAGCAGGCTCCAGGCTCCGAACTGTCAGCACAGAGCCTGGCACAGGGCTCAAACTCGAGGACCAGGAGATCATGACCTAAGCTGAAGTTGGAGGCTTAACTGACTGAGTCACCCAGGTGCCCCAACCAATATAAGGACATTTCTGTTCCTATGTGTGAATGATCAGCATATTCTTGTACCTGAATCTGAATCCTATTCTTACTGTCTCCATCATTCACTTTCCTTCTCTTAGCACTACTCACCAGCTATTGGGAAGTCTGGAAAAGAAGAACTTAGGTTTTATAAGTTAACTTTTTTTTTTTTTTAATTTTTTTTCAACGTTTATTTATTTTTGGGACAAAGAGAGACAGAGCATGAATGGGGGAGGGGCAGAGAGAGAGGGAGACACAGAATCGGAAACAGGCTCCAGGCTCTGAGCCATCAGCCCAGAGCCCGACGCGGGGCTCGAACTCACGGACCGCGAGATCGTGACCTGGCTGAAGTCGGACGCTTAACCGACTGCGCCACCCAGGCGCCCCATAAGTTAACTTTTTATGGATAAATTTCATTAATTAAATTCCCAGCCTATTTCAGTCTCTTTGGTCAGGAAATGGAAACTGAGTGAGATATAGAGATGGTCTTGTAGAACATGTTCCAGAATGACTTGGTTTCATCTCGTTCTGTGTGTGTGTGTGAGAGAGAGAGAGAGAGAGAGAAAGAGAGAGAGAGACAGAGAGACAGAGAGGCAGAGAGAGACAGAGAGAAAGATACAGAGAGACAGAGAGAGACATATTGACTGAGATTTAGAACAAATTGAGGAGCAAGGCTGAGAGGCAAAGACAAAGGCTTGTCTATACAACTTCAACTGAATTGGACCTGACTGAAAGATTGGTTTGGTTGGATTTACCAGAGCCTATCTCCTCAGTGGCAGTGATCTGAAAATTGCTTCCAGGGCCATTTTAATTAGCTGATTCAGATCAAAACAAACACATCCTGGTGACCTCCATTTTTACCCTGGCCCTCGCCAATGACAGTTTTCAAAGCGGTGATTCCTAAGTAGTTCTCCATGAACTCAATAAGCTATCTGAGGTGTGCACTTTTGCTTTTAAACATTAATCTTTAATGCAAAGGGAAGAATCCATTTTTCTTGGCTTCAGTGACAGGTGAATGTTAGTGCACAGATGCATTTGTGCAGGGGCTCAAAACTTAAAACCACAAAAACACGAAACCTGCTCATCCATAGTTAATTTATGAAATGAAATTTAGGAATGACGTTATGAAATGGAGTGTCATTCTTCAATATCATTTTAATATGGAGATTTCATTGGGCTCCATGGCAGTATGGTGAATTTATTACTTCGATGCATTTTATTTCTTGGGTGTGCTTTTAAGTTAAAAGTACGTCAGGTCTTGTAAATAGAAAATGAAACATTTGATGCCTCTGATTTCCTATGTTTGTTGTGATTATTTTAATTGTTTACTCATTTATTAAAAACCTTGTGGGCAATTTTGCATAGTGTATTTCCTTAGAGAAAAGAGTGACGATTATATGGGATAGATTAAAAAGAGATGGTAGTGAAATTTTAGAAATTTTAGACACATAATTTAAGACACAATTACAGAGGGGAGAAAAGGGGGAGAAATAATATGCTATTAAAATAAAAAAGTATTTACTGCAATTCAAGAAAGATCTGTGCCATAATCTATCATACGACAAATAATCGAAAGTCAAAGATAGCCATATGACTTCAAAATATCGGGATGAGGCAATAGTAATACTGTGCTATGACAAATAATATGATTTCCTTCATTGGTTATTCTCAAACATGCGTTCATTCATTAAATCAATTTTCACTGAAGGCCGACCAGGTGCCAACACGGAAACTGTAGCAATAAACAGAATGGACATGACATTTGCCTTCAGGGAGCTCATTGTAGCCTCGTACGGGATGTCAGGCTTAAATGAGTAACTTCACAAGAGTAGTTAAATATTTGATAAAGTCTATGGCAACGTATCACATACAGTAAGAGCCCATAACAGGAAGGTCTAATGTCTTGGCATGCATTACAGCTATATTGTTGCAGTTGATTTGGGAATAGGAAAACAATATCTGAAACTTGCAAATGTTGAGCTTTCACTTGTGTCCAGGCAGTTTTGAAATGAAATGTGCAGTCATATAGTTTGTGTAAAATAAGACAAACTATGTTCATCTTAAACGTACAATTTAAATTAGGAAGATGCACTTATCAGTGATGCCTTCATAGATGCAAGCTGCTTGTGTAATAGGACAAAATTTCCCAAGTTATGGTAATGGTTAGAGCTGCTTCAGAAAGAAAGAAAACATTCTTTTTATTTCTAGGAAAAGATAACAACTAATTCAAAAATTAAGACATTTTAAAGCTGCTTAAATTTATACAGCTAATATTGATAATCTGTGATTAGAGCAATGCTTAAACATTTTCTGTCCTTGAATATGAATAATTAATTTCAACATTAGACATTACTTGTTTTTTTTTTTACACCAATTACTTTCAAAAATGAATTGGTCAATTATTCAGTGGTATAAATCATTTACTTCTTTTCTAACTTCGATTCTCGTGTGCTGACGCATCGTTACTTTGGAAATTGAGTGGAATATTTATTTCTCTTTTCTGATTCTAATTCTTAAAGATAAATACTTCTGGTAGTGAACTGTAGCATTCTATTCTATGGAGGTGATTTATTATTTTTTTGGCAATGTTCAAACTTACTAAATGTTTTACTAACATCAATTGTGCTGTCAAACTAGAAGCCGATACTCTGTGTACCTTCTAGCACTGAGAGCAGAAATCAGCCACTTGGTCAGTAGCAAGTTCAGAGAAAAAATTAACACTATTTAAAACTGACATTAGCAAAATATTTTGAAGGGATATTACCATCACTTTATTTGTGCAAAGTAGATACAAAGTTGGAAAACATTGCCCTTTTAGGGTCATGACTTTGAAGGGGAGAGTTATTCATCCCCGACCTGAGATCAGCAGGCCATTTGTTGATAGCATGTAAATTGCTCAGATTTCTGTAAAGAGACAGCTATCTAAGGATTGTTTTTAAAGACAAGAGAGCTACTTTGAATGGTGTGAACACTCAGATCAAGAGCACATCTCTGAGATCTTAGGGACTTGTAAATTGTAAAAACTGTGACAACAAAATTACCATTTCATTATTTGTATTTGTAGTATAAACAAAGCCAGCATTCCCCCCCCCCCCCTTCCCCCTCCATCCCTCTTCTGGTGACATTTCATAGCCTTGAAAAGCTTGAAGCCTGAAACACAATTAATTCAATGTTTCTTTTACCATGCAAATATCTCTTGTCAGAGATAGCATCCTTGAGATTAGCCAGCAGTATTGATTTAGATGCCCCAGGGTTGTTAATTGTAGGGAACTGTTATATCTCTATGACTTCTGAAAGAGGTTCTGGCCACTGCAAATACATCTTAAGGAAGAAAAGAATACTATCAGCCAAGATGTGCACCCAAGCTTTGGAACTAGGCTGGCAAAACCCTACTCACATTGCTGTAAAGCAGACATATATTTTTGTATTTTTTGTAGGTGGATACAGTGCAGACCACGAACCCCCCTGGCCACATTGAGGAATCGTGTAAAATGAATGTATGTGCTCGTAAGTGAAATACATGTAATGTTCCAACTCAGTGTGTTGGATCTTAATAGACCTGAAATGTCTTGTGCAAAAAGAAATCGATTCCCAAGGGGCAGGACCACTATCTGATTAAAATGAAGCTCTGATTGTGAAGAAAACGCAAAATGGACTTAAAATAAAATCTCTGCAAAAAGAAATCAAACTATACTTAGCAAACAAACTGAAAAAAAAATCAAGCTCTCAATATGGAATAAAGGAGGGATGTGAGAGAGGTTTTGCACTCTTATCAATTACTGTGGAGAAACAGAATCAAATATCGTCATACTCAGGAGTGTGAAAAGAAGAACAGGAAATCCTTTTTCTTTTGGTTTGCACTTGAATGGACTGAAGCAAAGAGTGGAGACACATCCTGTTCCTGTTTATAGTTAATAATGTGGAGATTAGTATAGATGTGATTTCATTTGCCTTGCTTGAACTAATTGGATGCATTATGTAGAAATCACCTGAGCCTGTGCTAGATCAACAAAGGAAATGGAAATGTATACCTCAGGACTGAATTCTGGGAAAATTAGACTGTTCAATGCTATTTAATAAGGCGTTAAGAAGAAATACTACTGCCAGTCAGGTAAAGTGAGAAAGGAGTGGACAGGAAAGAAAATAAAATTTCGGTCATTCTGATACTTGATGAAATATAATTCATTATGGCGTAAAAGCAGAGGATAGTTTGCAATGTATCTCACAGACATTTCACACAATTTCTGATTGAATTTAGGGTAAACCACGTAAATGTTCAAGGAATGTATGGCCATTATATCAATAGCAAACTGGCCTTTAAAATTTGTGGTCTTATGCATTCGTGTGTGGAGAGGAGGGCTTTTTTATTTGGTGAAGAATGAATTGCATGCAGGAAGAACCTCTTTGCATTATAGTTATTTGCTCAGTTGAAGATACTGTATAAAGTCCCGTTTTTGTATGAGTATGGGTGTATTTGGATGCATTTGTGTGTATGCGTATATAAATGGAGGCAGGTAAAATTCAATGGTTAACCTTTGCACTTTAGTTTGTTACCTAGAATGTAAAGAGGTAGCGGAAACTGTCTTAAGCCATTTCATACGTGTTGTCATTACTAAAGATAATTATTCACAAATGAAGCAATTCGAATATAGACTGACTGCAAAGGCTCTCCACTTAAGTATAATATTTATTGCCATTGAGCCATTTAAATTAAGATACTACCAATGTCTCAAAATAATGAGAGTAGGCTCCTGTGAAATCAGTTTGAGGACAGTTGGAAAGTCCTATTATATTCCTTCAGGTTACTTTTACTCAGTGACAGAGGATGTGAATCATGGCTGTTTTTATAGAAGAGACTCGGGAAATATTTGTGTTTTAACTATAACTTTTTAATATGCCTAAAGTTATAGTTTTTTTTTCCATTTTCTTCGGTCTAAATTAATTACAAATAATCATATATTAACATAGATAAGATAGTAAATATTTAAAACAGATAGACATATTTTTTGTAGTCACCGTGTGCCATAATAATTTTGAAACTATTGTTCTCTGGTATTTGTATTCATGTCTCTTTATCTTGCTGATTAACTTTATAGTAGAAATTTTTACCTCTTCTTTCTATGTGACAATCAACTGAAGTTGGTATCCTATCTATACTATTACAGGGATTTTTGTCTTTATTTATGCTATTATAATAAATTATAAGTCTACAAACTCTATAATTCTATTGTATCGAATATTTTTCTGTGACCAAAATAATAAAATGTAACTGCTTTATAAAATGACAATATTTCCTATTTTAGTAATCTCTTAAAACATAAAGGGACCTAAAATAGGTTCATGTTGCTGGCTTTGGAATACATTCTCCACAATTTGCGAGTGAAGAGCTTAGCAACTTTAGATAAAGAGAAAAAGTTTGACAGAGATAATTTCGAGGGTGTAAGGAGAAAAATACCCTGAGCAGATTCAGAAGTTTTGACGTCAAATTTTGCTTTGCCACTAAACAGCTATATATATATATAGATATCTATATAGATAGATAGATAGATAGATATCTATCTATCTAGATAGATAGATAGATAGATATTAGCTTTTAGGTGCTCAGATTTCTTAACTATAAAGGATGGGTTCAGATTGCACAATTTTAAGATCATTTTAATTCTTAACTTCTAAGGTTTTGATAACTTGGAAACAGTACAGCACGACACTTAATACTGATTATCTTAATACTCAGTAGTGATCATTGGTATTAAGAGAATCACATGCTGTTTTCCACTTAAATTGACCCAAAGCCGACCGCATGCCTTAAGAGTAAGGAGAAATGTGAACCCACTCTTGTTTCTGTTCCATCCTTAGTCTGACTTTAATGGAAATATGTACCGAAGTATAAATAATCATGTTCTGGGATCAATAGGTCTCCCTAAGTTAATTGATCCAAGAGGCACCCAAGTACAAAATCACTCAATTTGTATCAGAGGAAACCTTTTTGTTCTGCCCTGAGTTGCATGCCTTCCCTGGCCGAATATTAAAGTGCGAGAACCAGGTTTTCTTGCTCTTTACCCCCCAAGGATTGATCAGCACATGAAGGTCTCTGTGGCTTCAAAGGCATTTCTGGACTCCGATCAGCCTGGTTGGGTTCAGAGGAGAAGGAAACACTAGCCCCTGATGTTTACGGCGGTAGGCTGTTTCATCTCATAGTTCTCTGCTTAGGAGAAGCAAGGAGCAGAGGAGTCTTGCAACTGTTATAATTTCAGGATTAACGTTTAGTCACAAAGTGCCTCACACAGAAAAGCAGTGCTTTTATTTTAGTTTCCTGCTACTACTCCAACTGGGAAAGGTCAGAGAAGCAGTATGAGGCAAAATGAAAGCATATACATGTCAATTTTGGGGCGGAGGGCTCATACTAACTTGCAAAGTGGTGTCACTTTCAAAATCACAAAGGTGGTATGGATAATCTTCAGGGATCCTTAGAGAATTTATTACACTGAACATTTGTTTGTTTGTTTGTTTGTTTGTTTCAGTGAACTTCTGGTCATTTATGGGACTGATTTAGGTAATAAAATTTAATTCTGTCAGTTTATTCTTTATTCTACAAGATGAGAGTAAAGATGGGAGACCACCTACCAAGCCTATCCCATGACCCATTATCTCTAAATAAAATGTTTACCATTAGCTTTTGATTCTTTCCGTCTGAAAAAAAGGGGGGGGGAGGGGCAGTGGAGGGTGGAGGTGGTTCAAAGAAAGAAAATGATTATAAAGAGCAGCAGTGGGGCAACTGTTAATGAAATTCCCAACTGAAAAGTTATGTTCAGAATGCATCAGCCAATTGGATGCACAGAAGTAAAAATTTCACTAAAATAAAAAAAAAAAAGGCTTTAAAATATTATTGAGGATTGAAGTTGTTGCTTTTGGTGTTAATTCTGCTTATTTATTTATTTGGATGCTATTATTCCATTTCCTGGTTTTGATAAATATAAATTAGTTGAGTTACCAACAGTCAACTCTATAAAGATGATATGTTAATCGCTCAATTTAGTATTTATGCCAGCCTCATGAAGCAGATGCCATTATTGTCATATCACCCATTTCACAGATAAGGAAGATTAGGCACAGAGAATTTGGGCAAATTTGCAAAAGTACAGACCACCAGGAGATAGAGCGGGGCTCTGAGTCTTGCCAGCCTGGTTTCAGAGGCTACATACACTCAGCAGGTCACAGATCCTTCGTGCAAAAACTTGAGGGTCCAAGTTAGGCTCTGGAACTGCTCAGGGGGACAGGGGTGGAGTTTTTGGTTCTTCGGATCACACATCTGTTAACATGAGTGAAGCAGATTCAGCATGCATGACTTCAATGTGAAAGGCATCCAGACGTTCTCGCAGACAGAGTGGTGGACAACGGTAGAATCTGTGATAGGACATCTGCTTTACATATTGGAGACAGGGAAGAAGAAATTCTTTTCTAACTTACTTTGCTTTGCAGGCTTAAAATATGTTACTGGGTAATATTTGCATCAAACATCATTTGAAAATGGAGACTTCGCTGTGGACGGAGGCAAAAGACAACTGCATTCTTTGAACAAGGAGAGCTCGCGCGCAGGCTAATGGGAATTCCAGACACACAGGCTAATTATTACAATGTCATGTACTAAGTGAAGGGCGCTCAGAGTGCCTTAAGAGTGCAGCATCTGGAATCCAGGTTGCCTGGGTTCGAAACGTGGATCGCACACTTTACAAATTGAATGGCCTTTGAACAAGCATCTCTCTGCCTCCATTTCTTCAGATGTGACTGAAAGTTAGTAACAGCATCTACATTGTAAATTAGTTGTGATTATTAAGTGAGATTTAGCCAGCTGATGGGAGTATGGCATGACAAGACCTCAGTAAATGCCAGCAACTCTTGATTTCCTTATTGTTGTATTATAATCAACATATGAATAGAGTGTAGTTGTTGCTGATTGAGATGTTCACGGGCTAAAACAAACTCAATGTCACTGTCAGAAGTGACACAAAATGCACCTCACAGAACAGGTAACTCCAAGCCTCGATATACTTCATATACTATGGCATGAAACTGAGCAAAAGAGTGCGGGTACGGGTTCTCCGGGGGATTCATGAGTTTCTGGTCTGATACAATTCAAATCTTAGAGCTCTGTGAGCCATCATTTCTTCAAACATCGACAAGTGAACGGAAACTGTGAAAGCTGAAATCAGACCTGTCACCATCCAATGATGAAAGTTTTTAAAAGGGCAAAGAATAATTTTTGAAAGATCACTTTATCTGTGATTATAAGGGAGTATAATTTTCCCCAATTAGTAGTGACTTAGGCATTGTGAAATGTAAGAATGATAAATTATTTGTCAGATTATCATAAAAACTAAGGATAATGTTGATTATGATAACCCATCCATGAATAAGTAGCTACTATTCTTTGCAGATATTTAGTAGTTTTCTATGATATATGATAGGGCTTCATTTTCAAAGTCCTTTATTAAGCAGAAAATGTGCTTTGTAATCTATAATAACTGTGAGATTTGAATGTGTGAAATACAAACAAAATAAATACTGGCTGGATTGAAGTGGGTGATATTTAATGTCTGGAAAGTCAGTGGCTTTCATTTTAAACATTGCAATTGGCTAATTATATTGGAGAGGATAAAACAAATAAACTATCATTGAAAATGTTGTCTTTCCTATTTGAAACCATGTTTTGGATAATATATAGTGAATATTAATTGTGGCTAGAAAATCTAGACTTCAGAAATGTCCCTGTGTTCTTGGGAACCCATAGTATTGCTTGTGAAAACATGAAGAAGTTATAATATTCTAACTTCATTTCACAGTTTAGCAACTAAGCATCTGAAAAGAAACAGGGCCAATTACAGATTTTTATTAGGCTCTCCATTTCAATAATTTTTACTTTGTTTTCATGAAAGAGCTGGCTACTCTATATTTTTATGGATGTTAATACCACCATAATAACTATCTTATGCTTCTTTTTGTGAATTTCTAAGGAGGAGTTAAGATTGATGTAATTAAAAATGAGTATCTTCCTAGATTGTATCCTTAGATGTTAGGGGGGAAATGAACATGTCCTGTTTTAAGAGATTGGAATTTTGAGACCAGGTACAGCTCAGCCTGTTTTGTAACTGCCCAATTGCTTCCGTGGAAATTCTGTCTCAGTAGCAGGTGAGGGGGACCTAGGTCTCTCATTTTTTTTCTTTTCTCTGTGTCTAGCTGTTAAAAGGCAGGTCAGGATGATTTTTTTTTCTCCCCTATATGTCAGGCTCATGAAAGAAGCAGACATTTGGTAGATGCATTCTAGAAAGATCAGAAACGGCTACCTCCTGATAATACATTTCAAGTGGATATAGTGCCTTCTAACTTTCTGCTGGTTGACTTTTTAAGACCCTTGCATATTTATTACATAAAAATCTGCCCTTTTCTGAACCCCAAATTGACACTTGATTGTTAAAAGTCATGTAATTGAAAAAAAATCTGTGTTCAGAAAGACCCTGATAATGTTAAGGAAACAATTAAGTTATCCCATGGGCCTTTTTAATAAAAATTCTATGATGGCTAGTCACATAAATGACTCAATATTCACATGGAGAAGTTTGTGAAAATGTTTATGAGGAAAGGTTACATTCAAATGAATATTAAGAATCTGTAAACACAGGATCTTTTTATCTTTCAACAAACCATTTTCAATATTAGGAAGAAATGAAACACATATTTTGTACCAAGCTTCTCTAGTAATTTATGTGCTCTTGTCATGTGAGATTAACATTTGGATTAAAGAATATGATTAAAGGGTTCTAAATTAGTGGTTACCAAGTTGAAATAGTGCAAACATTGAGACAGTACAATACAGCAATCTATTTCATGCAATATATTTCTTATACCAATTAATTAACAGTTTAATTAGCGTGATGTTTCATGTTGTGACCTAAGCCATTGGACTCCCAAAGGGTCTAATGGAGACAATGAAAAAAAGGAAAAGAAAGCTTCAGAATTGTTGATGGTTGTGTCACATGGCACCAGAATTAAAAATAATATTTCATTTAGGGTTGCCTGGTTGGCTCAGTCAGTAGAGCATGCAACCCTTGATCTTGGTGTCATGAGTTCAAGCCCCACCATGGGGGTAGAGGTTACTCAATACATTTTTTTTAAGTTTATTTATTTATTTTGAGAGAGAGAAAGTGTGCATGGGAAGGGCAGAGAGAGAAGGATGGAGAGAGAATCCCAGGCCGACTTTACACTGCCAGTGCAAGGAGCCTGAACTCACCAACCTATGAGATCATGACCTGAGCGGAAATCAAGAGTCTGATGCTTAACTGGCTGGGGCCACCCCCAAAACATTTTTTAATGCTTTAAAAAATAACTCTTCATTTAGAAATAAAAGAACTTGCGTATGCTTTTTTTCCCCTGAACTCAGAACAGATTTTTTTAAAAGGCAGTTTTATGATATGAAATACTCCCATGAATTAAAAGCATATTAAATATCTAAATGTGCGATCATATTAAATGAAGTACATTTTAAGCAGCAAGTGACCACAAATAAATGCTTCAAGGCTTCCCTCAGATAAAACAGAAGTACTTCTCATAATTTTGAGAGCAAACATAAAAGATATGTATTAGGGTGATCATATTTTTGAATGTATAATGTGATTCATAGGATTCTATTAAGAGCCATTGAAATGACTTACAAAGGGTTGCATTTTGGAAAGCCACAATGGAACTCTGCCTTTGGACAGGCCCTAGGAAAAAAACTATGCATCTCAGAAATAATTTATCAAGTGTGTGACATGAAAGGGGTCTCTCGTCCTTTTCTTCCCTCCCCAGTGAGAACATATTGGGATTGTATGTGTTAGTCTTTATTGCATAAAATGGAAGCTTCTGCTGAGCCAAAGACAGTCATCCGCCAAAAGATTGGTTCTGCCTTTTCACAACAGCATAAAGAATGGGCACAGTTGTTATGAATATTGAGCTATAAAATACAACAAACCGTCTGGAAGTGCTTTTCTCTTCATTTTACACCGCGGACAATTCGGAACATGCGAAGAAATATAATAATGATTTGAGGATCTGACAAATATCCCCAGATTTTGTCAAGCCTTCATTCCCAATCACTGATATCTGCTGGACTTATTTCATGGCCACATAATTAGGCTGTTCATTTCCTGTGAGTTTGCGTACTACAGTAGGTCCAGAGGGCTCCTTTTTTCTTTTCAGAAACTGTTCCATAACCTCTTTCGGCAGTTAATGTATGGATGCCATTTAGAACATTGCTGGTTATTATGTTACTCACAGATATTTTATTGTACACAGAAGTGAGTATTTATGGAAGTCTAAAGTCTCTGTTACGCAAAATCTTATAAAGAGAAAGCTGTTAAACTTTCACTTTTTTTTTTCTCCCTCTGACTCTTTCCCTCGTCTAACACGTCAACTTGAATCGCTTCTTTTTCATTTAGTAGAAATTTTTAGCATATGGAAGAGAAAGCATATACACATTATGAAGTTGTAATTGGTAATCTGTAATTAATTGTAACTTCTATTTTCTAAAATAAGGACAAATTTGAAGTTGTGGTACAAAATAATTCAGTAAACATTTGTGCCAAAATGTTCCTAAGATGTTCCTAAGCTTCTTTTCTTTTTAGTTGCATAGTATTCTGTCTTCAGACTATCAGAAAATTGCAATTTAGTTTTGCTCTGATAGTTAACTGATAATGATCCGATTTAAGTGATCTTTCAGTTTAAATGTATTTAGTAGGAATTTGGATTAGTATATTTGTCCTCTCTTGGATTTCCTATAAAAATATATAGTTTAACTGTATATAATTCATAAATTAAATGTTTATTTATTTATTTTTGAGAGAGAGAGAGAGGAAGGGAAGGAGAACATAAGCAGGGAAGACACACATACACACACACACACACACACACACACACACACACACACACAGAATCTGAAGCAGGCGCTAGGCTTTGAGCTAGGGCCCGACGTGGGGCTCGAACCCACGAACCGTGAGATCATGACCTGAATCAAAGTCAGATGCCCAACCAATTGAGCCACCCGGGTGCCCCTATAATCATGAATTAAATGAACACCAATTATGGACTAGTGTTGGAGGCTTTGGACAACCTACTTAACCTTTCTTGCTATATTTAAATGGGGGTAATAGTCTCATAGCATTGTTAGGCATTGAGGATGAATTACTAAGCTATGTAAGTGAGGTCAGAAATAAATTAATATATACATTGATTGCAACTGTCTAGCATAAAGTGAGCAAGTATAAATAACAGTATTATTAAAGAAAGGCTCAAAAATGTGACTGACACAGGTCACATAGCTATTCACCAGTTGAGCTAAGATTCCAGAAGCAGTCTTAATGCAATGCAGCACGGTGGGTGTTCTAAGTGCAATCTGCTCCCCAAAACAGACCAATAGGTTTTCCAAAAGTCTTATACTAGTCACAAGTAGGCTAGGATCCAAACTGCAGGTGTATCTGAATTTAAACCCTGATTTCCTCAAACCTTGACAGGAATCTAAACTTGTTTATTGGTAGAGACTTGACCACCTTTATGAATAAGCTTTCTGTATTTGGAATTATTTAGAAATGAAAGATGTCTTTGGAATAATTTAGAAAATGCAAACATGAGAATCGAATAAAAAATGGTCAACTTTCAATGCATACGTTGAGCTGTTTCTAGGAGTCTCTCTCTGGATTTAGACATTATTTCTTCAAACAAACACTGAGAAATATGTAACAGGTGTATTTATTTTTTTTAGAGGACTTCAGCTGGCTGTTTAGGTAAGCTCATAAGCCCACCTCCCCTTCCCCTTTCTTTGAATATTTGGAATTCTATTAATTGGAGGTTTCTGGCTGTTTTAGGGAGCACCTTCTGTGCAGTGCACTTTTCAGTCATTGCCATATCCTTTGTGCTGCCATTCAGTTTGTTTAACTCTGAGATTTGGGCATGTTTTTATTTCCGTTTTCCTCACATATTTTGCTGTAATTGTTTCCTATTAGCTTGTTTTAAAAGATAGGTTACCGTTGGATCTTTAAATTGACTTCTTTTCATGGAGCTGGTTGTATGGTACACCCCTGTCCTGCAGAAGTTGCCATTACCTATTGTTTAGTCGAATTTGAAACTGATAGGCCTTAATGACTGTTATTACAAGTGTTCCACTCACTGTGCCATCTAGTAATATTGGATCGTAACAATATGTGCTTTAAAAAAAAAAAAAAAGCTTTCTCTCTCTCTTTCTCTTTGTGCTGCTGGTGACTGTTCAAGACTTATAGCATAGAACATGATCAGGCATGGAAAGTATAGTCGAGCTGCTATTAATATTTGTGTACAAATTACATGTAGTGGATTGAGATATTACACTGAAGGCTGCAGGATTGCGTACCTTGCTGCCCAGAGTGTTGCGAGGACAGAACAACGTACTGCTTCTTAGTGTTGTCAACGTTCTACTGTGTTCAGGGACACGTAGTCCTAGTCATTTCTCACAAGTAGACTTCAGATTCCTTACTTTAGAATTCTATTCCTCTACCTCTAATGCTCCTCTCATATTTGTCCTTTCCATTCTTCCTTTTTGTGAGCTCAGTGTTCCAGCTCAGCCTGGTGACTTTCAGGTGACTTTACCTGCTTTACACTTTACTACTAGTTTATCGTAAGCTATAGTGCTATGTCCTCCAACAATCCTTTGTCTTCCTAACTTTACATGAGGGAATCCTACCTTCCCTCTTTTTCTGGTTACCAAGTCATTCGTGCTAATTTTAAGGCATTTTATCCGTGTGGTTTTATGCTACCTGAATCTTCCAGTCTTTAATGATGGAATATTTTGATGGAATAGTTTGAAAGTGTATATGCGTATTATTTCTACCCTAGAATCTCTTCACTGGGAACATCCAAGCCTGACTCATATTTACCATCTCCTTCTTGTTTTTAGCAAAGTACTTTGCTTACGGTAGCTTAGCAATTGCTTGACTGAATTCATTTGATGCTATAAATGGAAGTCTTGGGTGATTCGAAGACGTGCAATAAAGTGTATAGATATTAGTCATTCGATAAGTATTTGTTGAGTTTCTCCCCTAGATTAGGTACTGGAGATTTTGCATTCTTGTAAAATATGAAATGCTGGGTGACACAGGTGAGGGGATTTACACATATTTATGTACACATACATCACAACTCATATGAGCCCTGTTAGAGCTCTCATTCCCCTGTGTCACTCAGGATCTACTCTACTCTGGGCGCTCTGTTGTTAGCAAGACAAATATGTGTTTCCCAGATGTGAGAGCTACATGTTGCCACGAGGGAGGGCTCTGGTGGACAACAAGTGGGTGCCAAGGCAGGAAGGTGTGAACAAAGTCTGGAAAGTAGCTCAAAATGTAGCAGGCATTAGATTCATGTTATGGAGATACAACTTGACGCTGGGAGAGATGGGAGTAACACAGCAGATGTTTTCAAAGACAGAGGAGTGGTGACCCTGATTTGTGAGGGGAATAACTTTCAAAGCAGGGTGGAGGAAGCACCAGAGAGGAAGAAGCAACCCTCACAGGATAGGAGTTGCGCTTTAACTGAAAATATATCTTTCTTGGACTTGGAATTCGGTGCTATCAGCTGCCATACTTTATGTAGAATACAAAGTCGTAGAGACAACCGGTCTCTTTGGTCATTTCTTGGCACCGAAAGAGTGTTCTGCCCCAGAGCCCTAATTCTTTAGTAGAGGAATTAGTATAATTAATACCAAAAGGAATACAATTTAATGCATGGTTTCTAAAATCAATAGACACAAAACCATTCTTTGAAGATGGAGTTCAGGTCAACTGGAACTGTTTCTGTGTGATAATATTGCAACTCTGTATGATGTTTGGAGAGAAATACAAACATGATTTTAACATAAACTTCCTTTGCTCTAATGCTGTCAAAAGAGGCTTTCCTTGATGTTAAGCTCTGATCTCAAATGAAGTCATGCCTTGGAGGCTATCTTGAGGCTGAACGCTTAAAGCATCTTCACTCATCAAATCTATGGAATCCCATTTTTACCTCTATCATTGCCTGAACTCATGTTCCAGCTATAAGCTGATTTGTATCTCAGACCTTATCCAGAAGTATTTTTATTTATTTATTTTTTTATTTTGCCACATATTATTAAAGTACTTTCAATGATTTCTGTTTCCTCTTTGTGTTTTATGGTTAAAAAAAAAAAAAGAGAATTAATACCACAAATAGTACAGATATGATTTTCACTGCCCTGTAGTTTCTAGGATTTGCTGTTTTCTTTGGGAAAAAAATAAAGTAAAATAACTCATAAGATTTCATTTGTAGTAAGACAGTTCTGACAGTTCCGTGGCAGTGAAATTTTAAGGATCATCAATATTGAAGGGCACAGGCTGTGGAGTTGCTCCTTTTTTTTTCTCTCTCTCTCTTTCTTTTTTCACCTTTAATTCCAATTAAACAATATTCTATTAGACTAGATGCTTTCTGCCTGGGTGTTTTCTGTCTGATCTTTGGCTGGCAATCAAGGAAATTCAGCTTCCGTCTGTTAGAGCTGAAAGGGCTTATAGCATGCCAGGGGCTGTCTAGTGTTTCAAGCATTTAGAACCCCTGGTCTATGAATAATGATCAATGTGTGGTGCTTATATTGTTAAATCTTTCAAGAAAAATGTCTTGCAAAGTTATTCTCTGGTGCTGAAGCCACTCATATTCTCCACATAATGCGGAGGTTGCATATCCCGTATCTATGCAAAGCGTTTAACCCACGATTCTGTATATAAATATCCACACTCATAATGCACAATTTTCAAAATACCTGCTTTATGCTTTACCATGAAATGTCTGTAAAATCCTGTATAAATCATATTCAGTATGTGTTATCGTCTAATTTTTATAAGAGATTGTATTTTTGTTTGAAATTTTTATTGTTTTTGATAGGTTTCAGAAGGAATGCCATCATGCCTTTAATGCTGCTGTTACCTATGGTGTGACAATTTAAAATTTTCCAGCTAATATTATTATGAAATGGTACAGCCTCGGATACAACATATTGTCAGAATATCACATCATTGGATATAATTTAGGATTTTCTCAATGTTTGGTTTGCAAATTCAGAATATAACTTTTATTGATACCGATAAGTAACATATATCAAGAATACTGATGTCTGCGGTGAGTCATGTACTGACATGCTGACGCATTAACCAAAGGAGTATAAAGGTATAAAAGTGCTAGATTATTTTGGTTGTGCACTCTATCTATCTATCCATATAAAGTATTTTGAAATATATATTTTCATATACCTTCCATATATTCAAATATATATATACATATACATATAATTATATAAAATATATAATTCAGAATATATTTTTGTATTCTGAAGATCATCAGAGGGAACCAATTACTTGGTAATGACTATGGAATACATGCTTTAGCCCAGACACTGTGCTTAAGGTGAGGGATGTAAATATGGGAAAGAAACCAATTTTGCTCTCAACAAACCAAGACAGCCAGATGTGTTATAAAGGCTATAGGAAGACAGAGATAAAGAAAGAAAGTGAGGACATTTGGGAAATGCTTAATGAAACAAGAAACTTTTTAGTTGGCCCTTGTAACAAATTAAGTCTACTTACACTTAGGAAGGAAGAAAGACATTTCAGCTGGAGAAGAAATTAGGAGCAAAGTAATGAAAGTCTCAAATTTCGTTGCATACTTGGTAAAAGTTGCATAATCCAGCGTGGTTAGAGTGTAGGAAATATGGGATGAGCAACTCAATATGAACTGGAAACAGCAAGTAAATTCAGCTCCAGAAGAGCCTTGGATTTTATATCTAGCAACTTGGGTTTATTCTGTAAGTATTTGAAAGTCACTGAAAGCTTTGAAGCAAGGGTATAACTCAGTAAGTGTTTAAAATGATGTTTCTATTGGTGAAATGGAGGGCAGTTGACAGTAAAAGTGCTGGAGAAAAAGAGACTTGTCAGGGGACAAGTACAGTCTGATAAAGCCTTATCGTGTGATTCTGACGCATGATGTGGAGACAGATAACGATGTGTATGGAGAAAACGATGTAAAATATACATGATTGGAGGCTGGAGGAGAAAGGAGAAGACCAATAGACTCGGAAAAGAAGCTAATTTCAGAATTTAATTTTGAACATTTTAATTAAAATATTACACAGCTTAGCTCATTTAATACTAATAACACAATTTGTTTTCAAGCTATATAAACCAAATTGATAACTTAATATTTTAAACCAAAGATAGCTTTGGGAGCCATGAGGTAGGGCTTGAGAGGGGCTAGTGGTGAAAGAAGGAACATGGTCAGGAAAAAGAAAAGTCTATTCCAGCTCCAGGAGGTAGGGGTAAATTCAGGGGTTAGTAGGAATTGGTCAACTCTCCTTCAGGTACGACTCCTGAAATGTCTTAAATCCACTTATGTTAAAATGTATTTCATCACTGTGCTCACTGGTCAAACTCCATTGGGATGCCAAAATGTCCTCTGGGGGCGGCTTGTCAACCTTTTGGTTAAGGAAAGGCAACACACTTTGAATAACAGACTTATGAGACTGAATTCAGTGGATGAAAAGTAATTTGCTCAAAGGAAACTTGGCTGTCCTTAAAAGTGACCCAGGCCATAAATAAATAAATAAATAAATAAGACCCATGCACCCCCAATTTAAATGTAAGAGAGCTAAGTCTTAGAGAAGTTAAATAGCTGCCCCAGTTTAAGCAGTTCATAGGTGCACGAGTTGATATTAAAGCCCAATTCCCAGAATTCAGATCAACAAAATTAAAGAGTGACGAAAGACTGCTTTACGTCACGTTTCTAATAGATTCATCAGCATGGTGGCCAGGTAAGAGTACATCAGGTTTCATGGAGAGAGTTTTAAGTAAGCGGAACCATTGAATGCCATGCACTCTGCCATGAATTTTGCAGGAGAGGAAAGGAAACAGCAATTTGGTGATGGAAGAAATGAGGAAAGATCTTTTTTTTACAATATAAGGAAATTCAGGTAGGTTCATAGGGTGAAAGAAAGAGGTTGAACAGAAACGGGAAAGGACATTGATGAAATAAGATCTTGTCAGAGGCAGGAAGGAGTGGAATCAAAAGGTCAAATAGATAAAATAATGAGGATTCTTCCAAGTTGCAAAATGAAGTTCCAGTGAGCTTCTGTGCCTCTGGGAGCTCAACACTTCCGTTCTCAGCTTTATTCACTAAACCAAAACCACTAGGACACCCCCCCCTTTTTTGTCACTCAAATACCCCTTTCAAGGATTCCCCTTTTCAAAGCCTGTGAATGCGAAGTTAGCCTTTTGAAATGTAATCTGAAACCACACATGCTATATATCTGGATTCCGGTTGCTTATTTAAAAATTTGATGAAGCAAAGTGTTCTGACTAAATATGTACTACGTTCCTAGACCTAACCCAGCGCATATCGTCACAGTCTTTATCTATTTGTAAAAAAGGCAACTTGGTGATTCTTGGAACACTTTCAAAATCCCAATCTGCGAGAGGCTTTCTGATCTTACATATTTTGTAAATTCCAAAGCGAGACCCTTAATTCGAGCCTAAATTTTTGGAGACTTTCAAGCAAGAGAGGTCTCGACCCTGGTTCTTTTTTTTTTTTTCTTTTTTTCCTGAAGGGACAAAAACAGGTGCAGTGACAGTAGACTCTCTGGGGAGCATACAGTGACATGGGCGGTTGCTTTTCTCAGCTGGTGTAGGAGGGAGAGGTGGGCAGGCACGTAGGCACGTCTCTGTGTTGGGATCTGCAGACGATGAGTGAGTTCCAAACATGTACAAAGGCTGTGGGATGGATAGAAGAGATGCCAATACCGACTACATAAACAAATACATTGGGAAGGAGTTAAATGCAATCATCAAGCATTGATTATATAGACAGAGTATAATCGATCGATTCCAAATGTCACAAAAAGTCACTATAAATTATTTCCTGGTCTAAAATATTCAGTAGGTTTTTTGTTTTGTTTTGTTTTGTTTTTACAGACTTGTTATGATGTTTGGATAAAGACTGTTTTGTGCTCCTTTCGTGACAAGTAAAGCAGGCAACTTTTTCAGGGCATCCTGTTGGAATCTCCCTCTCATTCTTCTTCTTCTTTTTTTTCCGCCTTCAGGATAACTTAGGTGCAATTCCTAAAAGAACACCATTTGGCCGATTTCCATCTGGCATCCTTCCCCTCTTATTTTCACTGAAAAGTGTGGAGACTGGTTTTTAATGCTATTTCTGAATAAATTCAGGCTTTCAGTTCAACACCCATTCCCCCCCCCCCTGTTTCTCATAAAAGCAATTAGTTACCTCTTTTTGTGGGAAAAATAAACATAACTCTGGCCTTGGGGTAGAATCAGATACAAACAAATTGTAGAAATATGGGCTCACTAATTTCTAGTCCTCTTTTGTAGGCTGTGGAGTCCAAATGTGTCATGTGAAAAGTTCCGTCTGTGCAGAAGAATTGACTGTTTTACACACAGATAATTAGAAAATTGTCAAGACATATGTTGTTTTTTACAAACGTTTTTGTATTTATTGTTTTGCAGATGATACCAAAAAATTATCATGGTGCTGAATTCTGCAAAACCTCTTGACTTAGAGGTCTCATCAATGACTAATTGCTACTATTTGTAACCACTTTAAAAGCAAATAAAGCGCCCATCTGGTAATTCTATTAATGGTTTCTATATTAAAATGGCTATTGGTCCCCAAAAAGAAAATATGCAATTATGAAATATTCATAGTTGACTCACTATTGAAAAGCTTACAAATGGATCTGCAAAAACAGAGTTTATCGTTTCTTTTCTCTTTCTCTGTTAAGCCTCTAATCTTTTAAGAAATTAGGTCGCATTAATGATATGACTACATAGACTCAACAAAACGGAAAATTAAAGGAATTATCTAAATAAATTAAGATAAAAAAAAGTTCAGAATTAATGATTTGGGTAGCAGTATCAGCTACCCTCCAGCCCCTAATTCTCTGTGTTTTCCACTGTAGAACTCATAGGCCTTGAAAACTCCACTGAAAAGAGGGGGACAGAAATGCTAGTTCTGATCCTGTTAGTTTGTAACTCTGACCTGGAGGGAAACTCTGCACTTCTCTGAGACTTCGTTTTTGTGGTGGTCAAGTGGGAGCCATTTCTCTGCTCGCCTTCATTTATTTTTATTTTTTAACTAAAACGATTGACAATTTTATTTTCACATTTCACAATAAAAATGAGAATTGCTTTTGTGTGTGTGCTTGTGTGTGTGTGTATGTGTGTGCGTGTGTGTCCTACTAACTCCTCTGCAGAAATGATTCCCTATTTGATAGGAAGGGGCAGCCAGTCTTCCTTGTCATGCTGTTACAAAACAACCGAAGTCACAGCACCATGATCTCCTGTTGAAGTAGACCAAGTAAGATAAAATGGGTATAAAGAGATTCTTGTGTCTCCTTATCTATTGGTTGAGTCATTCCTGGCCAAGTGGGAACCATAATGGGAACAAGCAGGAAGTCTCATCAACGGGGGCCCAGGCCTCATTGGCATGCAGCCTCCCATAGGCAGCCTCATTCCAACAGCAGGTCTCACTGGCATCATCCCAGGAAAAAGAGGGCCCATCATTGGCATCATGGCATCATGGCACCCTTATGGGGTGCTCGCCTCATACCAGGGTGAGGAGGACCTGGAGACTGGAGGGGGGAGGCAGGATCGTTGCCCCTGCAAGAGGAGGCGGAGAATGGAGTAGGAGGTATCCTTCCTCGTTGAAATGCAGCGGTGGTTGTTACTTCTATCCGTTTCTTTGTGTTTCCTACCACCGCGATGTGTCTTTCTCACCGAGGGAGAGTCACGGGTGAGGTATGTGTCGCAGGAGTCGCCATGACGCTCAGGCAGTCTGCTCTGCAGGCTGTGGGCCACTTGGTTCCAGGCACCGCCTGGAAATGACCTCCCTGCTGGTCTTTAGTGCTGGTATGAGGAACTGAAGGAATGAAAACTGTGAACATGTTTGGTCAAAGTCGGTCCCTTGCAGGAGGCAGAGATAGTACACGCAGGCTTCTGAAATAGGACAATCATCATCGTCCACTTAGACTGAAACATCTTATCACTGAGGAGGGAGACTAGTAGAATTTCTTCAGCTCTGCTTCATTCTGGCCTTTGGCCCCTTGGAGGTGTGTGAGTATTCGCTAACTTCACCCCTCCTGTTGTATGGGGTGTTTTCCTGCTTTTGCCGTCTGCCTTTGATCCCCCCTCCACCCCTGCCCCCTCCATAGAGGCAGAGAGGAGGGCTGGACTCACATCATATATGACACATCCCTTTCCCCTGGCCCCAGCGTTCTAGCACCTTTTCTGATTTTGTGATGCTATCTCACCCTTGTTTGCCTTTTGCCTGCCTCAAATGCAAATTCTCTTTTTCTTCCAGCTACATTGTCACTGTTCTTCAACATGTAGCTCAAGCGTGTATGGTAGGATTATAGGTGACTTAATTTTTTTTTCTATTTTATATGTGGCTTTTTTAGTTCTCTTTTCATGATTTTATTAACAGAAATCTCAAGTTCCTCACTTGCAACCTGAATCAGAGTTAGGAGCCCTCATGTGTTTTTCTGGCACAAATGTTTACTTCTCTTAATACTTATCTAAATGTAATATAATGGACTGTTTGTCTCACTAGACTGAGGTCTTTGGTAACATATAGTTCTTCGTATCTGGTACAATATCTGTAAGAAACATTTCTTACATGTCAGTTGAATGGATGAGTATACAAATAGTTTATGTAGGTAGTTTATTTTAATGTAGTAAGTAGAGATAGGACAATATTAAATAGCTAATAATTAACTGGATCTGTTTTTACTATAATATCTTACATACAAGTTCTTTATTTTTGTACTTTTATACTCATTAGAAATAAAATATAACAAGGAATTGCATTGGTATAATGAATAAATAAATGTGTAATAAATAATTGGTGCAAGCCTTTGTAAATTATAATTTTTAAGACAACTGCTCATTTTCTCATTTATTTTTTGATTTTCATTCTGAGACTTGTGGCCAACCCATAGCAGTCAAGGTAAAGGCACTGTGATAATATAAGGACACGACTCATAAAATCCAATGGTGATTCTTGGTAATGGGTTACAACTAGGGTTAATTTCCAGTGATTTGGCCATTCCGAGCATCAAACCTGAGGTTGGGACAGCTGAATATATTTGAATGACAAATATTTGAATGAAGCTTCACGCATTTCTCTCTTTGGGCAGGATGCTCTCCCCTCTCCTTGAAAAAATGTTTCACACTGACCGTCAGTAGCATCTAGTATGAGTTGGCAAAGATAAGCACCAATTTCATTCAGTTTGAATCAACAGATATTTACTATATACCAAGGAATTTATGAGTCCGTGGATATACAAAAGTGCATAAGACCTTGCCTCATTCTTTGAAAGAAATCACAAGTTTTAGAGAGGTAAAACATAATCAATTACTTACTAAGGAAAGGTGAAATCTTGATCAGTGACATTCAACAAACATTTCTTCGGGGCTGCTTTTGCACTGAGCTGAGTATTAACAAAGTGCTTTGGGGAATAAGTAGGTATAAAATCTTTAACTCTGGCATTGGAGCGCTATGGGGGGCACTAAGGTAGATTTGTCTTTCCTTGGGCATAGTAGGTACAATACTTTGTCCCCAAAATACTCTTAGGAACCAATGACAAAGTCTGAACTTCTTTTAAAATCAGATGCAACAAGGACCTTTTAGGTCAAATAAAATGTTTTAGTGTGTAATATTAATGTCTTCATCTTTTTCCAAGGGTCATAACATATAATTTGTAAGATTTTCTAATAATGAAAGTGCTACACAAAGGCAAAAGAACGTAGGGTCCATGAAAGTCACACTGTGGCTCTCTGTGGAAGCAAGTGGAAGTCAGAAGGGCGTCAGGAGATGATCCAGAGCACCTGAAATGGGCCTTGAAATAACAGCACCATTTCACTAGGTAGAGGACAGGAGAAATATTAGACAAAGCCAAGGCCCAGACTAGTGCACGTGGAGTGAGAGAATTCAGAGGTGCACAAATCATAGTCCCCAAATTTAAAGTTTTCAGTTCAGGGGACAGAGGTAAGTATATGCAAAGGACAAGTGACATACGAGGACATATATGCTTATTTCAAGAATGGAGAATGGGACACCTGCTCTTGAATCTAAGATTCCTAAGCATTAAAGCTTTACGACTAGATGGTTTAACAAGTAGAACTGTTTTAAACATCTAGCATTGTAAAATTCTCCATTTTCTGGTATGTGACATCTCTTTGGGAGTAGGGTGGGTGCCAGTATGGTTTGGAGACTGTCTTCGAGCCCTTTTGTTTTATTATTCTTTCTATACA
This sequence comes from Herpailurus yagouaroundi, assembly GCF_014898765.1. NCBI lineage: Eukaryota > Metazoa > Chordata > Mammalia > Carnivora > Felidae > Herpailurus > Herpailurus yagouaroundi. The sequence continues at coordinate 143,393,573 of NW_024412376.1, read as the reverse complement.
TTTTGGAAATATTGCCAACAATATAGCATCTCAAAATTACACTTAAAATAATGGAATCATTTTTCCCTCAGAAATTCACTTAGGATTACTTGAATACTCTAGTCAAAATATGAATGCTTCTGTACATTGTATACAAATGTTTGCTAATAAGCCAATAAAATTTCTTTTTAGGACAAATTCAAAATCCAAACTGGATAAGTGAGTCGTATTATAGTTCATACTGGTGAATTCTGTTAAACTATTTTCACAATTTTAGAGCATAAAGTAAAATTTCAGTCTAGCATATACTATCATTTTTATTCTGTTCTAGCTTTAATCACTTCCTTGAAGGGTATACCCCCCCCCACCTTTTTTAAGTTTTATTTATTTATTTTGAGAAGGCAAGGAGGGGCAGAGAGAGAATCTCAGCCCAGAGCCCGACACAGGGCTTGAACTCAGGAGTCGGTGAGATTATTGCCTGAGCCGAAAGCAAGAATTGGCCGCTTAACCGACTTAACACCCAGGCACCCCTCCCTTTATTTTCTAAAACTGTTTCTCAGTACTCTCTTTTCTTTCCCCTCTCATATAATGAAGGGAAAACATTACTCATCTAATTTATTTTGAGACAATAACATTAAGGCTACTTACATTTTTCTTCTTATTATAAAAGCGGTAGTGAATAGTAGGTGAGCTGCTGAATTTAATTTTTCAACTAAGTAAACATGCACATATTAAATTCTCTAACTGTCATAAATATAATCAGGCCTTTAATTAGAAAATGAAGGAAATATAATTCTAAGCATTATGAAGATATATTGGGTTTCTGGTGGTTAACACATCTAAGATGAGGTAACTCAATCAGAATACCATAGTCTAGCTCTATCCTGAATAACACTTTTACTGATCTGTCATCCTGAACATGTAGGAGAGGCAAAAAAAGGCTGTGCCATCTTTCTGGTAGGTGATGGCATCATCTTCAAACATAAGGGATACTAACCTCTCCTGTGAAAAATTAGTTGGACTGTCAGCTATTGAAATGATGTTTTTAAATATGAAGAAAAACCCAGTTCTTAAAACATTTTTTTTTCAGTTGTTGCATATTTATTTGCAACTCTGAAATTTTTAAAAGGGAGGCAGACCGAGGCATGAGTAAAAAGTGAACTATTCGTTTTGGAATGTTACTTACCGAGTAAGTTTGCAAGAATTCCATCAGTCTTTGGATCTCTCCAAATAAACGTCACTTGGTCACTCAAGAAAATATGCTTAGGGGCGCTGGGTGGCTCAGTCGGTTAAGCAGCAGACTTTGGCTCAGGTCATGATCTCACAGTTCCTGGGTTCAAGCCCTGCATGGGGCTCTGTGCTGACAGCTCAGAGCCTGGAGCCTGCTTCGGATTCTGTGTCTCCCTCTCTTTCCCTCCCCCTCTCACCCTGTGTCTCTCTCTCAAAAATAATAAACGTTAAAAAATCTTTAAGAGAAAGTATGCTAAGGACAGCGAGTGGAGGGCTGTATGAAGTGCCGTCCCTGTCTTCAGGGAGTTTATAGAGGAACTAGGAACACAGTGGAAAAGTACGATATGACTAGCATCCATCCTAGAGGGTAGAGAAGAGACACTGAACTCACGTGTACCGTCATGAAGTCAATTTCACCTTGCTTACATTTCGTTTTAATGAATCGGGTAAATTTTTCAAACTCATATACCTATATTTACATATATATCTATAATATATTTATTACTACACATATTACATATAGAACATATTTATATTTACATATATTAAATATGTAACACATACACATTTATATATGAAAGAGGACAGCAGATGCCATTTGAAATATACTTTGAAAAGTTTTTTCACTAGGCTTTTCCAAATTTTTCTGTAAGATTTAATTTCATACAAAATTCACAGTAAAAATTTCATTCATCGTATCAATTGTTGACTCACTTAGCTATGATTTCCTTTAGTTTATTGGACTCTTCGATGAATTGCTTTGAAACTGTATGAAATACAGTATTCACTCTGTTTTATTCATCCTTTCTTCTCTGAACATCATTATTAGTTGTACTTTTACCTTGTTCTGGCCTACAAAAATTATTTCCTTTACCTACTTGATTTTCTTTTTATATGAGGAAGCCTCTTTTTATTAAAGATCTCCTTTGACTCTTGTTCAGGATTCATTGCACTGTAATTAATGGCTGGTACAAAGCCATATGGAAACAAATCACGTGGGCCCTATCTCCTTGTGAGAGATGTGTAAGGCTTGAAAAATGACATAAACTTTATGTAAATTTATGACCTAAATATATTCTTTAGCTTTTGGAATAAGTCACTAGCTCCTCACATTTAATTCCCAATGTAAGGGTAAAAGAGTAGATTGGCGTCTATTTTTTCCATAATTTTCATTAAAACAAATGTGTTAATTAAGACTCATGAATTTAGCATCTGTTTTCCTGTATTGTGTTTGGCGTGATGGGAATGTAAAAGATATGATAAGACTCTATCCCTGTACTAGGTGGGCTTAGAGGATTCAAGCATGAAATAAATAGCACAAGTGTAATAAAGAGAATAAATCTAACTTGTAACTTATATGAGAACTATAAATATATGTGTGCATTTTTATTTGTTAGTACAGATTATGTGTGTGTGTATATATATATGTATATGTATATATGTGTATATATACATATACATGTATATTTATATACATATATACACACTCTCTATATTCCTATATATTTCCTATATACATAATGTATATATATACATATATATATATATATATACTTATACATGTATATGTATATATTCATACACATGTATAGGAAACACATAGGAATAGAGTGTGTGTGTGTATATTTATGTGCCTGTGCATGTGTATATAAAATATGATGAAAAAATCAAGGAAATGTATTCAGGATCTCACTACAGGTAGAATTTTGAGCAAAACTATTAAAACAATGTAAATGAATTCATTTAATATATTACTAAACAATTTCTCAATTACATAGGGACACTCATCCAATGAGTGTCCTGATTAATTATTACTTATTCATTTGCAATGTTCTGTAGACAATCAGTTGTTTTGTTTATCCTCTTAATTATTGTCTTTCTTTAGAGTAAACTCAAAAAATACTTCCAGTTAAATTTTGCCAAATAGGCTTAAAATGTATTTTAAGATATATTGTACACATTTAAAGAAATTCAGATGATGTCAGGATCTCTCTTGGGTTTTTGTATAATGTTGCTAGTGGCATATTTTGCTTTAAATTTCTAAAATTCCCTGAAGTACTCCTCTCCTGCAGTGACTGACTTTGTAGAGAATAGTTAAAGAGGAATTTAAATTTAAAAGGTGCAATTTGAAACACATTTTCTTGTGTCAAGTTTTGACACTGACCTTTTAAAATGTGTAAGCAGGGACTTTCCACTTTAATTACGTTGCTTATTTTAAATTAAATCTATGCTGCAATTCTTTACAAAATGAAGTAAAATTTTATTTTATTTTTTTTTTCAACGTTTATTTATTTTTGGGACAGAGAGAGACAGAGCATGAACGGGGGAGGGTCAGAGAGAGAGGGAGACACAGAATCAGAAATAGGCTCCAGATTCCGAGCCATCAGCCCAGAGCCTGACGCGGGGCTCGAACTCACGGACCGCGAGATCGTGACCTGGCTGAAGTCGGACGCTTAACCGACTGCGCCACCCAGGCGCCCCACAAAATGAAGTAAAATTTTAGAATGAGATTTATTTCACCTCTCTTAGATTTTGGGAGTGGGAAGTGCATATTTTTTACCATGGAATTCAGCTTTGTTTGTGAAACAGCTTTTCATCTCTTCATTTAGGTAGTGGAAAACAAAACATTCTCCAAACTGTGAAAATTTACAAAAATGTGTACCTGCCTTTCAAGATAAGATTTATTAAGTGAATTTAAATCAGGATTTTACTGTAAAGAGAAGAGAAAAAAGATACTAATGGATAGGCATTCATCCACCCCCCAACCCCCCACCAAAATGGGGAAGCAGACATTTTTGGAGTTTCTCTTCAGTGCTTTCATTAAAGGCTTTTTACTTGCATCCAAACACAGAAGAACCTCATGAGTTCTCTTCATCCTGAGTTACCAGAGCTCTAGATTCCTGCATCCCCTTGCCAGAAATGCGATGTACAGACCAACAGAGTACAGATTGGCCAAATCAAGGCAAGTTATTGACAGTACGGACCATTTTTAGATATTAGGTTATTTGGCTGTGCAATCTCTATTTTGAGAAGCTTTGTAGAAAAAAAAAATCCTCAAGTAAGACCATGGCAGCTGTGGTATAAGAGAAGAAAACAAGATGTAGAATTAGACACCTGGATCTGAACTGACGCCTGATATTTACTTGCTCTGGGAGCTTGGATAGGTTGTCTAACATCTCAAAGCTTTGGATTTTTCATTTCCATTTGCTTTATGGGATCTTGTGAGGGCTCAAAGCAAAATAGTGTCTGAGACTTTTATCACAGTGCTCATAATTTGACATCCTTTCTTTATGTTTCAGCATACTGAGTTGTTATTATTTTCATATTTAAAATTTCGTTTTTTGGCCTTAATTATTAGTGTGTTCTAACATAAAGGAGACTGCAATATACATAAAAAATATTTGGATTTCAATTTTTCCTTTTGTCTCCATATATCTGTTTTATAAATTTCACTAAGTAGATATAGAAAAATACATAAAAGAATAATATAAGACAAATAAAGGATTAGGGACTTATATAATTTGTTAAAGAACTTGCATTTAAAAAAAATTAATGTCTTATTTAGTTTTGGGAGACAGAAAGAGGGGGGAATGAATGAGGGAGGGGCAGAGAGAGAGGGAGATACAGAATCCAAAGCAGGCTCTAGGCTCAGAGCTTTCAGCACAGAGCCCAATGCGGGGCTCGAACCCACGAACCATGAGATCATGACCTGAGCCCAAATCGGACACTTAACCAACTGAACCACCCAGGCGCCCCAAAGAACTTGCATTTTTAAAATCCCATTGGCTTTTCCTTTCAATTAACTGTTTGGTGATTACATTTTTTTCAGGATGCTGTGGATTTTTGTTAAAAAGCTTTTGTTTTGTTTTGTTTTGTTTTCATACAGGGGCATGCATGCTATTGCATTGTTTTGTTTAATTTTCTCCTATCTCTTCTGCATGGCAAAGACTGTCTAAAGACTCTTAATTAGTCTCTCTGCTTCTAACCCTGACCCCTACTGAAATCTATTTTTAAAACTGTAGTCAGAGTAATTCTTGCAAAATATGATTCAAATTCCTCCTGTTTAAAGCCCCCCAGTGGTTACACATCCCACTTCAAGTTAAAACCAAAAGCTACAAGACCACGTAAGACATCTCTGTCCACATCCTTCTCACTCAGCTTCAGCCACACATCTTCCCTGTTCTGGTGACAAGGCCAGCTTCATTCCCCGCTCCAAATCCTTAAATTTGCTCTGCTTTTGGGGTGTTTCTTCCAAATTCCCACTTAGCATTTTTCCTCCTTCTGGTCAGGTGAGCAGTGAGAACCTCCTGACCACCCTATTCCAAGTAGCACTTTCCTACTGGATCCCCCACACCCCGCTTTTCTCCTCTTCTTTTTAACTTTGTTAAAAAGATATTTATGCATGTGTGCACTGTATGTATGCATGTACACAAGTATGTATATATGTAGTGTGTGTGTGTGTGTGTGTGTGTGAGTGTGTGTGTGTGTGTGTGTGTGTGTAGGGTACTTACAAAATATATTTGACTTATTTCTCTCTCGCTCATTAGAATGTAAGTTCAAGGAGTTTAAGAATTTTTGTGTGTTTTTTTTTCAGTGAGGTAGCCTTCATATACCTCGCAGTGCCCAGGCAAGAATAGGTACTCATTAATATGTGTCATGCTGAAAATGAAAATTAGTTAATGTTTTGAAGTCTCCATATCACCACTTTTCAGATTAACTCAAAGGAAGGCTCTAGGACTCACAACGTGAGCTTCTTTTTTTTTTTCTCCATAGTATGAGATTGGCTGTTGTTAATTCTCCAACACCAGATGATTTCTTTCTGCAATGAGAGAGCAGTTCTTTCCCTTTGAGAAGAACCCAACAATTCCAGTTGTCATAATTAATTTCATATATATGTATATATCAGCAGATAACCATAGTAAGCTTCAGTTTGCTCCACAGAACTGGCTAGTCAGGACTTCTTTACTGATAAATATTTAAGGGGGCATGTATCTAAAGCCTCTGTCTCAGATATGCCCACTCATCCTGGGAGAGTTGAAATTAGAATCTAGAACACCAGGTTCCCGGGTAATGTTCTTTTCAGTATCCGTGGGTTAGTGATCCCAGGGAACCAACCAACCAACCCTGAAGGAATAGCATGACTAACAAATAAACATGACAACACCTGGAAACCAAAGAATTACTGGCAGGAAAGATTGCAAAATAGAGTGCAACAGCGAGATTTATAGCCTCTCCTTTTTCCCCTACACCTATAGTTGTAAAACTTAATCTTATTGATTTTTACTGTAATTATTTCTATTCCTAACCATGTTGGGTTTTTATCTGCTGACTGGAAAAGGAAGGGCACTTTTCAGAGTACATCATTCCTGTTGTCACAGGATGGGACAGAGCTGGATGAACTATGGCCCACAGAACACAGAACACTAATGAGTGGTTTTTTTCGGAAGGTGATGCATTTCTTGATCTTTAGGAAGATAGAGAAGGCATGCCTCCTAATGCATGAGCCCTTTTAGAAATTTCCCGTCATACATACCAAGACCTTAAATATAATGTTTTCTAGGGAGCAGAATCAGTATCAGGAAGGTAAAAGGTAGTGATGGGGACCCTATAGCTGGCTGGCTGTTTCTAAAATTAGAGATTTAATTGATTGGCAGGGCCATGCTTCTTTTTCTAGATCATTTAGATATGCCCAGATTTAAATGTATTACATAAAGATTCTATTTAACTACACACACACACACACACACACACACACACACACATACTTTTTCATTCCCTTGGGATCTGATGATGTTTGGGTGGATTGTGTGATTAATTAAGTGCAGATGGCTTTGTGCTTGTACAGGAATTTCACATTGTTAGGGGGAAATTGAATAGATAAAGTAAAAATAGACTCCATTGCTGTTTTGCGAAGGACATGTTAAATGATTCATCTTCAGATTGTCTATCCCTGCCATTAATTTGATGGGGGTGCTATGTTGTGATAGTTGCTTGAATAATGAAGTTAAAGTTGCTTATGAAATCATTTATTTGGTGAATTTGCTCAAATTAATTTGAATTGCTCAAATAAAACTTTTCTCTACTAAGATATGATGAATAAATTCCTATAACCGGGGTTGACCAAAGAGCTCATCTCTTTTTGGAAAGAAAATCCTCCAGAAAATTATTTTAAAGATTTTTGAAGGGGTTGGGGTTGAATATGGAAAATGGGGCCTTTTCTGTCTTGAAGATGACTTACCATAGATAGTTTACTGTAAATAAGTTCTGAATAAAGCCTGGATGGAGGCACAGAATGGATACGAAGCATGCCCCATGTTTTATAGGTGCTCCAACTATGTTAACTGCATCTTGACTTCTCCTAAAAGCATTCACCAGAACAATTAAGATGGTAAGAGTTCTAACAGGTGAAAAGTTAACATTTAAAATAGTGCCCTTGAATTTTTTTCAACTAACAATTTTGGCTCGCTTGATAATGGGAACATCTGCTATTAAAACAGCAATGGCATACCAGCAAATAAAATCACACAGAATGGAGAACAAGAGAAAAAAATGATATGAACACTTTCAAAACAGGCCCAAGGTGGCAAAAGAAATAATAAAATAGAGTACGTTTTTTGTTGAAAGAAATGTCTTCATCCATAAAAAGCCCCAGAAGGACCATGAGTCCCTAGTTTATCTTTGTTTTCATACTTCTGACTCGGGCATTTTTTTTTTTTTTGGATCCTTGAGGAATATCTAAAAAGTGACATATTAATCTGAATGATTCCTCATATTGTTTACGTTTGACCCTTGAGAAAAGAGTCTGTTGGGGCACCTGGGTGGCTCAGTCGGTTAAGCGTCTGACTTCAGCTCAGGTCATGATCTCGCGGTTTGTGGGTTCGAGCCCTGCATCAGGCTCTGTGCTGACAGCTCAGAGCCTGGAGCCTGTTTCAGATTCTGTGTCTCCCTCTCTCTCTCTGGCCCTCCCTGTTCATGCTCTGTCTCTGTCTCAAAAATCAATAAAGGTTAAAAAAAAAAGTCTGTTCTACAAGGAGTAGTATATTTGACCAGCACTTGCCTATGAAAAACCATATGTACAGCAACACGGAAAATATGGTAAATCATATTCAAACTGATTTAAAAATAGTAATATATTATTCTAATGAGGAACTGAGCACATTACTGTGGGAAAATGAAGCTTATGCTAAGTAAACAACACTAGCTTTTTTTTTTTTTTTAAGGAATGAAGAAGTTTTGAGGTTATGTTGGTTATAGCCAACACACCAACACATCTTATGTAAAATGACTGCCAAAATACCACATATACAGTTCATTTAGGAGCAAATGAGGTTGGGGGAGTGACGCATTTTAAAACAAATGCGAACATTTTGTTTTAAATGTGATCTGCTGATTATCTGGCACATTGGCAAAAACACAGCAGACTACAGGGTTTCACAGGGGATGACACAGGAAGAAAATACAATATTTATAAAAAGGAACAACCGTGGAGAAAACTTGGGAGGTCGTTACAGACTTGTGCAGGGTATTTTTAGCACATGGTCCCACCTCTACTCTCATTAATATTTTTCTGTGCCTCATTTAAAAAAAAAACACGGACCAATGCTTAAGTTTTGATATTATAACATCCTCATGACCATCCACATTTCTCGAGCAGGCATTTGAGCTGAGGCTCCATGAATTGTCACAATGGAAGACAGGCACTGTTTGACCCATTTCACAGATGCGGTTAAATAACTTGCCCTGCAGCCTTGGAACTGGTAAATGACTGCCCTGGGTTCAAACTCAGGTCTGTCTGATTCCAAAGACCAGGTTTTTATCATTCCATCTGCAGATACTGGGGAATCACCAAAAGTGAGTTCTCTGATTCTCAGCCAAGCACCGGTACAAAATGACTGTCATCCCTTTCCTTGCAGTTCTGGGCTTCCGGAAGGACAGATGTCATGCAGAGGAAAGAGATCAGCCTAATTTAGGTATCAGAGGAAAAGGCGATGTTCAGTTCCACATGCACATTTGTGTCATAGTGTTTAGTGAGTCTCCAGCTTGACCCAAAATCCCGAACATACAAATGTGGCTAAACTGGTTTTGAGATAAAGCAAAGGACTGTGGCCTTCTCAAGGTCTAAGTCAGATGCTGGACATAGATAGCCCTGTCTATGCAAGGTTTCTCACCACTTGGGTTAGCCTGAAATAGATGCGAGGGAACAGTCCTCTGCTTGCCGATCCACTTGTCTTCACAGACTTCAAGGAAGAGACACCTGTGCTTCTTCCAGGATTTCCTTCATAATCTCCAGTGACAAATGGCCTATGTTCCCGAATGCCCAGGATTTCCCCTGTGCTGGTGCTATCCGCATGTATGAATTGCCAGAATTTAAACCCAAACCTATCCTTCTATGTACAGTTTTATTGTGTCTAGGAATATTCAGTTGAAATGGCTTCTGCATACTGATGTCACCAGAATAGAAACAGTGGGAAGGATAAAATGTGTATCCCAGAGGCACTATTCAGAACCTTGTGAGCTATGTTCCTTGATGCTCAGTTTTTATTAACGGTGAAATTAAGAGTTAGATAAATCAAGTTAAGCCCCATCACAGAACAGCATAGAAACTGATGATAGCAAAGGATCAGTATCTTAGATACTGGGTGATAACGTAGAGTAAGTTCTTAAGGGGCAAGCCAGTAACCCGAGAGTATCCTCTCTCTTCCATGCATGATTAATTAAACTCCTTGGTAGTGAGGTCATGGGAATGCACCCCCCCTCACCCTCACTCCCAACCTAAGCAAATCCATTTTCAAAGAGCACCTGCTTTTACATTTATTTGCAGGAATCTTCTACTATTTAATTTCATTTTTACTCAAAATAATCAGTAAATTTGAAGCCATGCCTAACGGAGGGCTGGATGCTATAAATGTTTTACGGCACAGGCCAGTGAATGCTAAGTTTGGAATGTCACCTGCCACATCCAGAAACATTTTCTCATTGTTGCATTGAACAACCACAGCCTGGCCCAGACTAACAGCGAGCTGTGTAAAAGGTCAGGTGTTGTGTTTTCATCTTTTGTTTGTGTTATTATTTTCCTGGCTGATAAATGGTACTGTAAGCCTTAAATAGCTATTTTGCATTCCTGTGGGGATACTGTGTGCATTTTTATGAATCCATCTTGGTTTACTTATGTTGTGCCTCCACCTCTTTATATTAAAAATTTATATTTTCAGTGAGACATTTCAAGTACGTGGCTTTTAAGCATCAGTGCTTCTTGTGGTCATTGCACAGGGACGGTGCTTTATTCCTGAGCGCAGCCCTGGGGCATGCCGGTGATCACCTGCTCGAAGGTAACTTACCAGAGGCTTCCGGGCCCTGGCATTACTCCTGGTCTAGCTCACAGTTTTCTAGAGAAACCATTACCCTCAGTCTTCCGGTGGTAGCAGAAGGCTTTAGAAAGAACGTGGAGAATTAATTCCCTTTAAAAGCAATAGAATATTTTCACGCATTATCATTCTCTTCATTTGCCTGGTTTTACATTTTCTAAGTAAGAAGAGAAAAGACGCATAAGCGTTAAATAACAAAGATCCAAGCCCTAGAGGCTGAATGTAGTAGCAGATGACAGTGATAACAATACAGGCATGACTAGAAATGAGCTTTGGACTGATAGTAACAGAGTGAAGCATTTGGTGACAGAGTGTGATATCTGTAGCAAATTAAAATGCAGCGATTGTCCTGGACAAGGTTTTTGGCACACTTTTCTGTGTGATAGATTTGATAGATGGTTCACCTAGTTCTCCATGTTAGATTTGATGACACGGTTACCTTAACTTTCAGCCAATAAAAACATGGAGGCATGATTCAGGTATTCCAACGTATCTCTTTTTTTATGGTAGTCGCCATCTTCTTATCCTTTTCACTGTGATGCTCCTGTCCTTTCGTATTTTTCATAGCTTGACATGAGGCAGTAATGGGTCTATTAGCTGCAGTGAATCTGCTGAGCTTGCTTTTTCCAATGAGTATGTCGTCACTGGTACTTTTTTGCAGTTCCTTATTAGTACGTGCCCTTTACCGACTCTGCAGGAGCCATCACCTAGAATTAGACATTTTCTGTTAGACCTGTCCTTACTCTGTGCAAAATGATTATAGTCCCTTATACCACGTTCTTGCTGACAGCCAGATACTGCTGAGATTACAATGAAGTCCCTGAAAAATTTAAATATGATGCCACGTAGGTGTATGGGGGTCTTTGATAACGAGAACCATTTGAAGAAACGACTTCCAGAGAATAGAATGTGATAGACACTCCATGAAATCATACTGTGGAAACTCCTGGTTCCTATGAGATTGAGAATATCAGGAGCTAGAATCTTGGAGTTTAGAGTAGTTGAAAACCTAACATACTCAAATGATCCTAGAACGGGATAGGCGAACTCAGAACAGGTCTGAGAGTGCTGCCTCTGCAGAATGAAAAGCACCCAACTAAAAATGAGAATTTCCAATTTCTCTAATTTTAGGGTTATCATTTACATCTCACTCCAAAAGTGCTTCTTTCTTGTTTTGCTCAGCAAAAGCAGTTTCCTTTTATTCTTCGGCAAATTTGGAGTAAAGAACCCAGAATCTGGAGAGGCCCATAAGTGAGGAGAATTTTTGAGAAATATCAATCATAGCAAAGGCAGAACTCCTCTTGATGGCTGTCTGTCTGGTAGTGTGTGATTAAAATGAGGTTTCTTTTTTCTTCCCTCATATACATGTTTCCTCCTTCACCATCTGCGAAATCTTTCTCATTTAGCTCTTCTTGGTGATAGCATTAGAAGCCCTCGTTATCTTTTCTCTGGGTCATTGCCCACCAAGTGTTCTCCGGGCAACAGAATCTTTTCCCACTAAGCCTGTGTGTGCACTCTGTCCACTCCAAAGCGGGGACAAAATGACACCACATGCTTTGAAATATGACTTAACGATCTCCCGGGAAACTTCAGCTTTGTGGTTCTGGTATTTTGCAGAGATACAATGAAGGCAATTCAAAGACATTTTTTTTTTCCCTAGAAAAAAATGAATAAACAAAATTGTTGCATTTTGTTCTGTGTAAGTATGGTGTACCTTGACTTTGCAATTCAGAGATGAAGCTCCCCAAATCAACACAGCCTGTTGATAGAGATATGCACCAAGTTACTCAAGGACAAAGTGTGAGATATTGCCTCGCTTTGGGGGAGGGATTTGCTCCAGAGGGGAGATATTTGACTATGACCATGAGAAAAATTTTATGAGGCAGAGGAAGAAGAAGAAATAGAAACAGTTTAGGAGCATGGAAATGGCTTCAAACTCTGTTCACTTGTGGTTAAGGAAGCTGAAGCATAAGGAAGACTATTGAGGGCTGATGTTGGCATGACAGGTAGGTTGGAGCCATCTGAGTACCATGAAAAGTTGTTTTGACTTTATCCTGTAGGAAACAAGAAGTCATCAGAGCTGAGAAAGTAATTATTTGAAATGTGTGTTATAGGAAGATAATTCTGGCAGCATATGAATTAGGAGGACCGAAATTAGTGGCAAAGAGATTGGAGTAAGACAGGAGACAGATGACGAGTAACCTAACAAGCCAAGTAGCAGTAATTTAAGGAGGGACAAGTGAAGGGAGACGCAATAAGGCCTAAGTACAGATGAATTGATAAGAGTTTGGTGAACAGATGGGGATATGTTGTGTTCACGAAGGTGAAAGCCTAAAGATTATTGTGTTGTTCCTATCGTGAACAATGAAGTGGACGGTGATGCCAATAACCAAGATGAAGAGTACCGCATTAGATAGTAGGCAATATTACCAATGTATTGCTTTCTCCCTCCACAGATTCGACATTGTTGAGTCATGTCTTGGTTTATGGACAAGGCATATTATTTATGTGATTCATGCTCAGTGAATCTGGCAATTCATTGGTGCATCTTGGGGAATCTGTGATATGAGCCCAAAGACTACCAAGGGTATTATATCTCCGTGTACTGTGGTACCATTTCTAATTTGCACTTACTGACTGTTTGTATATAACTAAACTTTCAATCTGTTTCTCCTTTTCAGCTATCAGTTTCTTTTTAGTGCGTTGCCCGTGAATATTGAGGAACTCTAAGACAGACCAATGTCACATTAAGATTTAAGGGACTACTTCTTCAGAACCACATATTTCATTTCCTGAGGATTGTCAGGAAGCCAGGGAAAAGATAACATGTCAGATCTGTATTGCTGTTACTGGTGCTTCTTCCTTTTTAAAAAAAAATTTTTTTAATGTTTATTTATTTTTGAGAGATAGAGAGAGACAGAGCACGGGCAGGGGAAGGGCAGAGAGAGAGAGGGAGACCCAGAATTAGAAGCCGGCTCCAGGTTCCGAACTGTCAGCACAGAGCCCAACGCGGGACTCGAACCCACGAACTGTGAGATCATGACCTGAGCCAAAGTCGGACGCCTAACCGACTGAGCCATCCAGGCACCCCAATTGGTGCTTCCTTCTGAACTGCTGTTTTGCCATTATGATGGTTCTGAGTAGCTGCTCTTCTGTAGATGCCCAAAGAACACGTGTGGCAACAGAGAAAATATTAAAACTTCTTTGGGAGTTTTGAGAATGAACTACAGTGGTTTAAGTACTTAAGCCCTTGGATCATTTCAAACATATCAAACAATATTGATGTGCTTTTGTGTGGCTCTTTTTTTTTTCCTTTTTTAAAAATTCTAAAATGTCAGGTCAGACTAAGCCAAGCATTGACGGGCTTTTTGAGTTAATGTTTAATAAGATGAAGGGACTGCCAGTACCTTAAAATAATAGGGAACATGACTTGGGCAAATGTAGACTTTTCCTCAAATTTGACTTCTGGTGTGTATCTGGCTAGAAAAGCTATTATTTTCTTCTGTCTTCCATCATTTTCTTTTTCTGTGTGTGTCTCTCTCTCCCTTCTTTCTTCCCTCTTTCCCTTCGAGCATTATTGCTATATCCTTCTCATTGTTCATGTCCCGCAGAAGGCTTCACTCTGACCTGGCCATTCTTTAAAACCTAATGGCAAATCTTAAGTTCTACTCCATTTGATAACCTCATTAAAGCCATGGGGGCACTATTAGGTATTTGTTTATTTATTTCGAGGACCTCTATTGAGATGAGAACCATAAATATCGATTGTGGATTTTTTGGAAGGAAAGCAGGACTCCTAGGAAGTCAGCGTATCGTGTCATAATGGGGTTAGGATTCTCCGGGATGAGGATAATAGACGCAGATAAAACAAATGCACTGACTATCAAGACAAACTGGAACAGCACCTTATAGGAGCAAACATATGCTTTTAAAAAATGCATCACAGTAATACAGTTTGTCAATAATCCATCATTAGTGCAATTGAGCCTCCAGCATCTCTAGTATATTAAAAGCCACTCCGGAGCTTATTCCCGGCATGCTCCACTTTAGACAATATTGACCTGTAGCATCACTCTTGGAAATAAGAACCGGAAAGTTTCTTTTTTTGGACCTGTACCCAGAAGTGGATACATCCCATCCAAGAACATCTAGAGATTTCCAAATCACCAAACACTGCAGACCATGCCACTTAGAAGAAGCAGTCGTTAGTGAAAACTTAGAAGCACTGTTATCTGACTATGGATTATTCTCCAGAAATATTCATTTTCAACGTGACTGCCTTGTGCTACTCAAGACTTTTCTCTTATATGTCCCACCTCTAACTGTCAACGTACATATAAGCAATGCAAATACATTTCCACTTTAGTATTAGGAAGATAAAACTGCAAAGAAAATTCACATATGCAGCCCAAATACCATTAGAGCTAAACTTCGTTTTTTTGTATTTATCGGTTTCAAATTTATATCTCACTTCTTTGTAAAAGCCGGTAAGGGAATTTACATGCTTAGTATACAGTGTTTACCTTGTGCCCATGATTATCTTGCTTTATTTACTCCTCCCCACTACTTAATAAGCAGGTACTGGAATTCACATCTGAAAGCTAAGGTTCTTGAAGCTCGTGGAGGTGAAATCACTTTTCCAGGACCCTCAGCTAGGACCACTGACCTGGATAGAACTGGAGCACAAACCCGAGTCCATAAAGATGGCAGTATTTATTTTTCAAAAAGTACAAAAAAAATATGAATGTAGGGCTGTCAGTGCATGTTTTTAAAGAATAGTTTTGGGAATAATCAGTGCGGAAAGAGGGGTCATTGGTATCTAGGTGTTATCTGCTCTGAAATAAAAATAAGGAGATAAAAGGATCATGAAACTGAGTGGATATTTCTATCTTTACATTGTACCCCCAAGAACATCAATCTGTGTGGGCCTTGTTGCATCTCCTGTACCTCTGTTGTGTGCAGTTCAATGCCGGTCAGTACCCTGGAGAAGACTATGTGACAGATTAAGGTTTATGTGCTCAAGAGGACTACAGTCCGGTGTGTGTATAGGTATAAATTCTGGAAAGGTCTTGGAGGAGGTGTTTAGGATCAAGTTGTTGAAGGAGTAAAGCCTATACACCTTTGTGATGTGGCAGAGCCTAGTTGTTAAGCATGGTCAAGAATGAAGGTTTTGGGGGCGCCTGGGTGGCTCAGTTGGTTGAGCTTTTCACTTTGCCTCAGGTCATGATCTCACGGTGCGTGGGTTCGAGTCCCACGTTGGACATTGTACTGGCAGCATGGAGCCTGCTTCATATTCTCTGTCTCCCTCTCTCTCTCTCTCTTCCCTTCCCTGCTCTCTCTCTCACTCTCTCTCTCTCTGTCTGTCTAAAAAATAAACATTAAATGAATATAGGTTTTGGAGTTACACTGCTGGTGTTTAAGGTCTAGTCCTATCACGTATTAGCTACAATCCCTGGGAGTTCCTTAATCAAATTTTGCTTTCATTGCTTTATCTGTAAAATGAGAATCACAAATACAACCTATTTCATACGATTGCTTGATAAACACTTACATAGCAATTTCTATGTGCCGTGCAGTGTCCTAAGCAATCTCCAAATATTAAGTTAATGAGTTCTCAAAAGAACCGGGTAGATATTATTATTGTTAGTATCAAGGCAATAAAAGGAGTTGATCTGTATAAAGTATTTAGAGCAATGGCTGGCCCATAGTAAGTACTCAGTAAACAGCAGCTCAGTAAATATTATCTGAAGCAAAGAAGCAGGAAAAGGTATTGGAAGCAGAGGAAATGCCATGTGCCTAAGTGACAGAGACAAGAGTAAATACATAATCTGTCTTTGCTGAAGCCACAATCGTGGGTATGGTCCTGGTGACCAATCAAGAGAAACTTTCAAGTGGAATGTGGCTCAACAACTTTCTTAATTTCCATTGTCGATATTTGAGACAGGCCTAGTTATTTACATTTTAGTGGCTTGTAAGCAGTACCAATGATCTCATGTACATTTTTCTTTTCAGTTTAGTAGCTAATCTACATTTTGAAAATATGTGTATTCATCATGGAGTTCTATAGTTATGTGCAGAAAATAACTTAATAAAAAAAGATATGGCTCATAAATGTGTGTATTTTTCTGAATTGACTAGTGGAAAAGAAAAAAAGCCAGTAACCAAAGTTCCAAGAACAAGGTTCTCTGGTTTAGAGTGATTCTTTTCAAGCGGCTTTTCATTCTTCTCTACCCACAATATCATGCATGTGTCAAACTAGGGGTACCCAAGATATTTTCTGGTTTGCCTAGGATTTGCAAGGTTCTGTATACAGTGTACCTTTACCTTAACCTTGAGGTAATTGCTTTAAATATCACAGATATTAATAGCGACATTTAATCAATACGTTTCTTATTCATTTGTAATAGTCATTTGACTATATTTTATGTAAGTTACTAATGGTCTCTAAGCCTTATGAGAGCTTTGTGAATGTTGCTGCTATGGTTTGTGGGGTTTTTGTTTGTTTGTTTGAGTTTACTAACTTGGACACAAAGGTTGATGCTTGAGTTTCATTCAGACCTTCCTCACATATGCTCAGGTGTGCGTGTATCTTCTCTGTTACTTCATCTTTCAAACTGGAGTGATCTCTCCAGCTGCCATTTTGTTTTGTTTAGTTCTGGAGGGAAAGGGGGTTTTGAGGTAGTGGTATTGGGGTTTGTATGTGATGAAACACAGAGGACTCTACCCAGGGAACCAAACTATAGGCAGGAAGAATGGATGTTTAATTCAACACTTCATCCCACAAGCATTAATTAAATGTGTGATGTAAATTAAATACATATAAATATATACGGCTATGGAAAATTGTCCCTTTGTTCTCCTAGCTCCCAAACAAGTAAAATCCAGATGTATACAATAGATTGAGAAAGCAAATGGGATGGAATGGCAGAAAGGAAGTTCAGGGGTGGTTTTAAAATTTTCCAAATTGTAAGCAAATCTGGAGGGTAAAATTTCTATTATTAAATCAGATTTTGCTCTTTAAAAGTAAAGCGGTTGGTGGATCGAGTATCAGTGTATCTGTATTTAGAAGGAACAACCTGAACCCTCAGATCCAGCTTTATTTCATGAAGCAATTGTCAGCAGTAACTAATTGATATCCGCAAAGTACTTCTACAAATGCCACCTGTTCCGAAATATGCTCAGAACTCTCTTAACAGCAATAAATGGTAATTCTTCTAACAATCAGGTGTCTAGATTGAAACCTTACCACGTGTCATACTTTGAAAAAGGAATGTTACAATACCACCGGTCTTAGCTTTTAATAAACTGGGAGAAAAAAAGGAACCAAAAAATTTGCATGATCCACAGTTTTTAGAAATATGGCTACCAAAATGTAGGAAACTTTATCATCTTATTGCACACAGTTTGCTCTAAAATAGAAGGGGGATGGAAACACCTTGATGATATATTGTCACATGGGCCACTTTATGGCCTGCATTCTTTATGATATGACACTTGCTCTATTGACACATGTTATTTATTGGATAGCAGAGCAAATAGGCTAGTAAATCATGGTTGCGTGTCTAGCCAATCGGAATCTGCCCTGGTTTTGTAGCGTGCTAAATTTTTTTTTTTTTTACTTATTTATTCTGCTTCCTTTTGTTCTTTATCAGTCTCTATTTTGTAGCAATCTTTTCTTTAATAGACTCTCATCTTGAGATATTTTAAAATGCACCACATGTCAAATCCAATTCAACTAAGATACCTAAATGCATGTTATTTAAATTAAACATGAATGCTTTGAAAAGTGTATACTTATACCATAATTGCTTAAAACTACATTTCCACATTATGTATGTTGTAGACTTGAATCTCGTCAATGTATTCAAGACCCAAAGTTAGGTTTAAAAAAACCCAGGAAATAAATTATTCATATCACATACGTCTATACATCTGATAGTGTAATTAGCAATCAAAAGTACTACATATGGTGATGTAATAGAGACATAATTTTGCATATCCTGCTGTTGATGGATTTAGGTACCACATTTTGCACATTTTCTATTTCATTATTTTGGGCTAAAAAAAGATAAAAATAAAATAACATGTTTTCTTTATTTTAGTTCCTTTTTTTAATCATCCTTCATGCTTTTTTTGCTTTCCTTCCATGTCTGGCTCTCATGTCCCCAGTTTGAGTAGGATTTGTTTTTCTTCATTTCTCTTTGCTATTTCCTAGGCTGCAGCCCTAATACTAAATAATAACAACAGAAATCTTGGGCCTGAATCTGGGGAGATTTCACAGGTCATTGAGGTTATTTCTCTGCTTTTCATTAGCTTGCTAGACATCCCAGAATGAGAATTATTTATGCTGTTCTCAACATCCCTATGAATTTCTTGTAGGTCTTAAATCGTGTTTGTCCTTATTTTTCTAAATGTTGTATGTATTCTGGCATAAATTTCTCCAGCTAAAACATTCCTTTCTCATTCTTATTTCCTCATAATGCCTCTAAATTTTCACTCCTTGCTTCTGCTTCAACTCGTTTCACTCTGTCTCTCTTTACTAGATTGTTGGATTTTGTTGGATGTAGGAAAAGTCTAATCACTTCTAGTAAAATGAGAGCATTTCATCAAAATCTCCTTTCTGAAATTATACTTGTTCAGGCATCCCACTCTAGCATTTTCCTACAAGTGGCCTTCTGTTAAACTACACTTTTTTTTTTTTTTTTTTTTTTTGTATTTTTTTTTTTTTTTGCTCTCATTTGCATGGCTAGATAGCCTGCATCCTGTTACCTGCGATGTTTCAACTTCCTGTCTGGCTGACCAGATTTTATCCCTCATAAGCTTCCTCCATTCATGCCTGGACAGCTAAAAAGACAAAGAGAATCATAATCAGAATTTATTCACGGGAGATATGTTTCTGCTCTACGCTGCCATCTTAAAACTAATCCAGAAAGGAAAAGCTGCATGGACTTGATTAATATAAAGAACTGAGTTCGAGGGCGCCTGGGTGGCTCAGTCGGTTGAGCGTCCAACTTCGGCTTGGGTTATGATCTCGCGGTTTGCGAGTTCGAGCCCTGCGTCGGGCTCTGTGCTGACAGCCTGGAGCCTGCTTCACATTCTGTGTCTCCCTCTCTCTCTGCCCCTCCCCTGCTCATGCTCTGGCTCTCTCTCTCAAAAATGAGTAACATTAAAAGAAATTACAAAAAAAAAAAAAAAAAGAACTCAGTTCAAATTTTGATCGTGGTGTTTAGCAACTACGGGATAAACATCTCCTCTGTAAAATGGGCATAAAAGTTTTGCGAAGAGTAATGTCAGTTTTAGACTGAGGAAGCTAAATAACTTTTGTAAAATTCTGGGCACAAGTTCCTGGCATACAATAAGGTCATGGATATGAGTATGCCAAAAGATTTTTTTTTAAAGTTTCACCCATTATTTCAACGTTTGATAAGATTATTCTTAATTGATTGATTAAAATTGAAACAAAAGAAAAAAAAACACAAAAGACAGAAGGGCCTCTACTCATTGTATCCTTCCCCTCTCCAGCTGACTCTGAACCAAGAAGAGATGAAGTAGAGTTAAGCTCACCTGCAGTTTATCCAGTAAATAGTAGGCTGATGGAAGGCCTATTTTTCCTTTCTACCTATGGGGACAAGTGTCATCTGTGTAAAATAGATGTGAAACCCCTATCCATAGGGTTATTACTGATGTGTATACAGCCATCAACAAAACATGTTTGTCCTACTTTACTAGGCAGTGTTCTTTCCTATAATGAATTCTGTCCCTAAAATTAAAGTTGTACAGATGGTTCATATTTCAGATGCCTTATAATTGTCATACTTCAAAAAAAATTAATGGGGCACCTGGGTGGCTCAGTTGGTTGAGCATCTGACTTTGGCTCAGGTCATGATCTCAGAGTTTGTGAGTTCGAGCCCCACCTGGGGCTTGCTGCTATCAGCGCGGAGATGGCTTCAGATCCTCTATCCCCTCCTCTCTCTTCTTCCCGCTCATGCTCTCTTGCAAAAATAAACATTAAGAAAATTAAAAACAAATTTAATGTATGCTCCTTCATTGAGATCTGGCCGCATATGAATCCGTACCTAAGTGATTTATCATTTTAGTAAACACGCAAAAGTGGCACTTCAAAAAAGCACCGTAACTCACACATGAGATTTGTTAAATGTCTTTTGACAAATGCGATTTGTTAAATGTCTTTTGAAAAAAAAATTGTTCACACCTAGAGGGGAGATCTGCATCCCCTCTTGCCCCCCTCTTGCCTCACAAATTGTGGCAGAATTGTGAGCTTTTGTTTTTGCTGTGGCTGGATGAAACTGGGTTTTGGCTAAAAATGATACAATATATAATAACATAAAAAGAGATTCTGCAACTCCACTATTGAAGAATTTTATCTCCCTTGTCCATCCACATGCAGCAGGATCAAGTGTCTAACTTTTAGGCCCCTGAAGCTTGCTTTCTTTCTTTCTTTCTTTCTTTCTTTCTTTCTTTCTTTCACACTACTGGATATGTCTGTGTATCCTGCCATCAGATATCTTGTGAGTATTGGCTGGTTCTTGGTTAATGTGAAGTCATATTAACTGATAGTAATGAAGCCTATTTCTCTTTTATTGATCGGTGTTCAAACCATGATTAGAAGGCTTTGATGAATTCTGGTCCCAAGCCTATATTCTTGAATCTGACCTTACTACCCATCCCTCCCATCATTAACTAATGTAGTGCTTATCTCGTAATGCTGTTGTTAGCAGTAAATAAAATCAAAATATAAATTTACCCCATGTACACATGTGCACACGTGTGCAGGCTTAAAGAAATTTCTAGCCATCCATTCGTTAATGCAAATCAAGAAATATCGATGAGTCTGCCATGCACCAGGCACTGTCATGCTGTGGCTATGAAGATATGAATAAGGGTGCAGCCCCTGCCCTGGAGGCTGTCCCTGTCTAATGAGTAAGACAGATAAGAATATTAACCATCAGCTAATGTGATCAGCACAGTAATGGCAGAGTTGTTTCAGTGCAGTAGGACCGGTGTAGAGGGTCAACATTCTCAGTCTCGGTCAAGAAAAGCAGACTGCATTTTCTATGACAATGTATCTGCAGCAAAAAGGTAGAAGTTTGTTTGGCATCCAGAATGGAAGGCGCTCTCTCGCTGTTTCAAGCAGGAGCAGCCCAGTTATGTGAGGGTATTTACTGGACCTTAAGGACAGCAATGCCCAATGCTCAAAAGTGTATCTGGAGTACGTGTGCGTGTGTGTGTGTGTGTGTGTGTGTGTGCACACGTGTACAGAGATCGATGTTATATTGCTCTCCTGTTGCTGCTGTAACAATTACCACAAATTGAGTGTCTTAAAACATCCTAGCAGCAACGTAGATGGAACTGGAAGGTATTATGCTGAGTGAAATAAGTCCGTCAGAGAAGGACAGATATCATATGGTTTCACTCATATGTGGATCTTGAGAAACTTCACAGAAGACCATGGGGGAAAGGAAGGGGGAAAAATAGCTGCCAACAGAGAGGGAGGGAGACAAACCACAAGAGATTCTTAAATACAGAGAACAAAGTGAGGGTGGATGGGCGGCTGGTGGGGGAGAGGGGAAAATGGGTGATGGGCATTGAGGAAGGCACTTGTTGGGGTGAGCACTGCGTTTTGTATGTAAATCAATTTGACAATAACTTACATTAAAAAAAATCCTAAATTTGTTATTTTACAATTCTGGAAGCCCGAAGTCTGAAATGGGTCTCAGGGGCTAAAATCAAGGCACCAGAAGCATTGCATTCCTTGCTGAAGGCTCTAGGGGAGGATCTGTTCTCGCTTTTCCAGCTTCTAGCACCTTCTGGCACCTGGCCACATTTCTTGGCTCAGAGCCTCTTCCTCCATTTTCAAAATCAGCAATGGACAATGCACAACAGCGGCACTGAAGTATTCTGCCTCCCTTTTCCACGCTGAAGAGACTGTGTGGTTACATTAGTCCACCTGAGTAATACAGGATAATTTCCTATCTTATAGTCGGCTGCGTGGCATCCATATTTCTGCCTGCATTCTAAATGTTAACTCACCCCCAACCGCCAGATAATATGACATATTTGTGGATTCCAGGGAGTAGGATGTGGACATCCTAAAACCATGTGGTATTTTGATACCACAGAAGTGTAAATTTTTTTACAGTTAAGGATTGGATATTAGGGAGGGAATGGAAAACATAAGCGATAAGCTGAAAATACTTACCATCGACACAAGAGAGGCCAGGACTTGAATCTCTTGTTAAGAAACTTCCCTGTTACATACACTGTGTTATATTTGGACAAAATTTATACAGGTAAACAAATGGAAAGTGTCGTGTAAATGTCATGTAAAAGGGTGGAACTCACATCGTGCACATGTTATGTGAAAGACAGGCACACGAATGGTCTCTGTGAAATAAATAAGAGGTGGTCGTGCATTTTGGTGACGGGACCCCAAATCCAGGGCAATGAAAACATTGTTACAAACTTTAGAGTTCATTTAAAACTGACATCTATCCAGCGGTGGCTCAGTCAGTTGAGCACGATTCTTTTTTTTTTTTTAATTTTTTTAATGTTTATTTATTTTTGACAGAGAGAGAGAGAGAGAGAGAGAGAGAGAGAACGAGCAGCGGGGGAGGGGCAGAGAGAAAGGGAGACACAGAATCCGAAGCAGGCTCCAGTTGTCAGCACAGAGCCCAATGCGGGGCTAGAACTCACGGACCGTGAGATCATGACCTGAACCGAAGTCGGACACTTAACCGACTGAGCCACCCAGGCGCCCCTGAGCATGATTCTTGATTTCAGGTCAGATCATGATCTGGGGCTCCTGGGATCGACCCCTGCATTGGGTTCCGCACTGAGCGTGGAGCCTGCTTAAGACTCGCTCCCTCTTTCTCTTTCTCTCCCTCTGCATCTCTCCCCTACTTGCACTCTCTCTCTCTCTCTAAAATAAGAAAAATAAATTTAAAATATTAAAAAACTGAGATCTATACAGCATCTTAAAAATTACCACTTTTCTTTATATGTTTTACATGTTCAGTGGAGTTATAAGCTCTTCAATATTAATAAACTGACACTACCTTACATTTACCATGTGCCACTCTTCTAACTGTTTTATGTGTATTAATCATTTATCACCAGGGTTGGCTTCTTAGGCATTGATCTATGTAGTGACACAGGGCCCCACACTGAAAAGGGTCCCCGCTTGGTTTAATTCTCTCTTGTCACCATCTTGAAATTCTTTTTTTTTAAAAATATTTATTTATTTACGTATTTTGAGAGAGAAAGAGAGCGGGGGAAGGGCAGAAAGTAAGAGAGAGAGGATCCCAAGGAGACACCAGGCTGTTAATTCACAGCCCAACTTGGTCTCGATCTCAAGAAACATAAGATCCTGACCTGAGCCAAAATCAAGAGTCTGACCCTTGACCCCCTGAGCCACCCAGGTGTCCATCATCCTAAAATTCTTAATCAGTTTTGAACAAGGCATCCTTCATTTGCATTTGGTACTAGGTCCCATAAATTTTGTAACTGGTCCTGCTCATTTGCACCAAAGCAGTGTGCTAGATGAAATTATTACCAACATTTTGTAAATGAGACATTGAGGCACAGGTTTACCTTGCCAAGGTTTGACTGCTGGTCTGTAGGAGAGCCAGGATTGGAACCCAAGGGAAATGAGTTCTCAACCACTCCAGTCTCCTGCTCTTTTGAAAGCGGAGATAACATCTTCTTCCATGTGTCTTCTTCTCAACTGTGACCCATTGTCTGCTATGTGGTTCCCTTTCACCAAGTGCCTGTTGAATTGAATTATATTTGATGGGCTTTGGTAAAAATATTCATTTAGATGTTAGAAACAGTGGTTTTATATAAATCCACCAATAAGATTAATTTAAGAAGTGTAATTACATGTACATTCAATAGAGTGAAACAAAGAAAAGACGTATATAATAATAAACCAGTAGGTGGGAGGTGCAGCTGAGAGAGTTGGTTGCTTGTTAAGCTTCCATTGTATTTAATATTCATCTTCTGGGGTCTGTTATGTGCCACGCGCTAGGCTGCATGAGGGAAATTTAGTAATAATTTTATTAGTAATAACAATAAAAATTCATCCTCAGGGAACATGGACTCCCATGGGCTGAGAAATTCCATTCTAGAGAGGTCTCATCGCAGAGTCTACACTAGGGCTGGAAGAAAGGATGTAGTAAGACTCATAGACCAGGACTTGGACATTTTAGGGTTTATTCTACCAAATGAGAACACATGTAAACTTGGGCAGTGCACAGCTATTCTGTATCTCTGTTTCACCCTCTGTAAAGTGGGGCTCATGATATCTGTTCTACCTACTTCACAAGGTGATGTCAGGATATCACCTTCAGAAGATGAAGCATATGAAGGCATCTTGAATTTTTTTTTAAAGGGAAGAGGAGGTAGGTATTAAACTAAGGTGTTTTTCTTGTACTAGGTATAGTTCCAAACAAGACACGGGCAATAAAATCACAAAATATGAAAAAAAAAATCACCTTATTTCACATTACGCATAGCCACATTATTTTACTGCATACTTTGCTGCTTTATATACTCTATATTTAGTTGACTCAGATAGCTATTGGACCAAAACAGAAAGATTGAAGATGTTAGCAGTGCAATTTATTTTAATCCTTCATTTACTATTTTATGTAACCCATATTTGGTTGACTCATATAGTTAATAGAGAAGCCAGAACATGAAGCCAACTTATTTGATTCATTTTATCACTTTATTGGCTATCTTTTTTTTTTTTTTATAAGGTACTGCAGGTAAAGCAGAGATGAATAAGATGTGGTCTATGCTTTGACAGAGAGCACAGTTTACTAGTGATAACAGAGACAAAATGCATGCACGCAAGAGCAGAAGTATTAAGTGGTAAAAAGATTCACAGGAGGAAGTGAACATCTGAAAAAAGGAAAGTATATATCTGGAATATATGTATATATATATATATATATATACACACACATATATATGTGTGTGTATATACACACACACACACACATATATATATTTGTATCTTACATATATGTGTGTGTGTATATATATATACACACACACATATGTATTTATGGCAAGAAAAAGCACAGTTTAAAATCAAGCAGTATGGGGCGCCTGGGTGGCGCAGTCGGTTGAGCGTCCGACTTCAGCCAGGTCACGATCTCGCGGTCCGGGAGTTCGAGCCCCGCGTCAGGCTCTGGGCAGATGGCTCGGAGCCTGGAGCCTGTTTCAGATTCTGTGTCTCCCTCTCTCTCTGCCCCTCCCCCGTTCATGCTCTGTCTCTCTCAGTCCCAAAAATAAATAAAAAACGTTGAAAAAAAAATTTAAAAAAAATAATAAAAAAAAATAAAATCAAGCAGTATGAAAGAAGTAGAAAGTGTAGGTGACTCTATTATCACCGGATTGAAAACTCCTGTTATTTTATATGGAAGAACCAATGCTGCCCAGGAGATTGCATGTATGGGTGAAGTTTTTCATAGCAACCTTTACAGGGATTTATAAAAAGTTGAATTTCTCTCCTGAAAGTGTTATTGTGAAGAGTAATAGTTTTGAAAATGTGATCAGTAGATCCAGGAATAAAATAATATTATGATAAAAATGTGTGGACTGGAGGTTATGATAATGGGGGGGGAGTGAGGAATGTCTGTCTCTAGCTGATTCAGATCATTTCAAGATGGTTATTACAATACCTGCAGATTTCAAACACCAGCAATATAATCCCATAAAGAATACACCCATTTACATTATTGTGGCCTTGAATGCCTGTCAAAATTACTCACGGTTTAACTGCGTTAGCTGAGTTGAGTACCTTAGGGTTCATAGAGCTGACTCACTTTAAACCACACTGACTACCACAGTAGGGCATTCTAGGCTCCTCTTTGAGACACAAAACATTTAACAAGGAGAAGCTAGCTTTTGGTTGTCAGTATTTTCAAAAAGAAAGTACCCAGTGACAGACACATCAAGTGTAGAATCATCTGGAATATAAGAACTGCACCCTTTTTTTTTTAATGTTGAATCAGCAATTGTATGGCAAGTAGTGGAACAAAGATTTCAGGAACAAATAGTCCCCAAAGCAGTGGATTAGACCTGTGCAGAAATTATTGAAATTACTCAGGGCCAAGGGCTTTGTTCTTACTGGCTACCTGCAGTGTGTGGTAATGCCCTTTTAACGTTCTATCAAGGGCCCTGCATGGACTGTCTGACTTGACATTGGACACTACTACGAGGAGACAAGCATGCAGAGAGAGTGATTAATGTAAGCCCTTCTGCAACTAGCCAGAGGCTTAAGGAATTCTTTTCTACAGCATTCCAGAGATAATTGCCCACCATTTTATCTAGGAAAGTGTTAAGACATTAAAAAAAAAAAAAAAAAAAGAAAAATATGGCAAACTGTGACACAAAAGAGCTTGGTCTTACACAAGAAAAGAAATCAGAAACAAGATGGAAAATGGAGGGTATAAAAGAATGTATGTGATTCTGTAGAGTCTTTGAGGGTGGGTGGAGTTCACTTTACCAATGTATGTCAGTTTTTCAGATTGATAAACTCAAAAGTTTTATGCAGTTTCTCCTTCACATTCTGGCAAACTTGCATGAGTTCTCTGAAAAAGTACTGTTTGATAAGTTGAATCTAATATACTTGCCAGCAGACAACTTATTTTCTCTAATTTCTACAAGTGAAGTCTCGCTCTATTGTCAATGTCTCTGTAAATGGAACTGTAATGTAAGGCACTAAACAAAGTGCATACTTTAATACAAATAATTGATTAGAAATATGTAAAGCATTGTAGTGTTTAAATCTATTACTGTCTCATATGAGACCAATTCTGTTCCAATTTGGCATCCACAATCCACAAGAGCATCGTAGGTTCCAAAATATTGTAGCCAAGTATCCTCTTTGTCATGCTGGGGCTGGGGGCTAGGGGAGATCATCGACTTCACTTGTGTTCTGAATGCCTGGGCGCTCCATATGGCCTATTTTCCATTGGCAAGTTAGTCCTTAAAATCTTAGGGGATCCCACTACATAAGCATAACTATTATAAATTAATGTTCTAATGTGCTTTGAAGCTCTTTGTAGGTGAATGGAAGGCAAAAGGAAAAAGAAAAAGAAAAACGTTTTTCTTTCTTTCTTTTTTTTTTTTTTTGAAGAAACCATAGGCATGTGAATTAGGAGTTTGAAGAGACGCAAGAACTAGATCCTTCCTTTTCTGGAATTAATTCTTGGGAGATGTACAGAAAGGAGACAGGTTCTTGCTACTTTCACTTTCATTCTAGTCAAACTCTTTGCCTTGTCCTTATCACTGTTGTTCAAACACATTTGAACGGTATTTTTTCTTTGTAGTTTTAAATTAAAAAAATGCATTTAGCTACATGGAAATGATCCATTAGAAGACTCGTTTGGAAAAAGAAGCATTTATTTAACAAATCAGTTCCTGGCTTTTGTAGGGCAACCCTAGAAGTGCCACCCTCTCCCCCTTTCTTCATTCTTTTTTATCTTTAGTGAAGATTCAGATTCCTTCACTTTATATGCTCCCTGAAACTGTAAAGCATGGTGGATCTTATCTTCTGTTGCAGAACAGTGAGTTACAGGGAAAATAATTCAACGAAGCACCACCAAATAAAGCTCTGGCATCCAGAAGTTCACTCTCAAATCAGGGGCCAACTCTTCTTGCAAATCAGTTACCATATCATACCTTTAGAAATCTAATAGTAATTTATTTACAGACTGTAGGAGCAAAGCATCCTTCTTCTTGGTATTTGTTTTCAAGTAAAACAGTAAGAGACATAGATTGAAAAAAGGGAAAAAACAATGGAATGCTAGTGCACATATATATATATATATATTATAATAAGATGATATAATCACTTTACATGCAGTACTTGCTGTATGTTATGTGGTATATATAGTTACTATATATAATATAACAAATGAATTAATAAACATCTTGATCTTAATTATTACTATTTCATTAGCAGAGATCAGGTCGCCTAGAGGAAAAAGAGGGAGACTTGTGGTCAGGCCAACTCAAGTTCAAGTCCTCAAACTTCCTGAGCCTCATTTCTTCATCCGTAAAATGAAGTTAACTGTTCATCGTTTGTATGGCTATTGTGAGGAAGAAAAGCCACAAAAAAAGTCCCTGGGTGGCTCAGCTGGTTAAGCGTCTGACCTCAGCTCACGTCATGGTCACGTGGATTGTGGGTTTGAGCCCCGCATGGGGCTCTGTGCTGACAGTTCACAGCCTGGAGCCTGCTTCCGATTCTGTCTCCCTCTCTCTCTGCCCTTCCCCCACTCATGCTCCCTCTCTCCCTCTCAAAAATAAGTACACATTAAAAAATAAATAAATGAAAATAATTTTTACAGAGCCACAAAATAGGCTAAGTACCTGACATAGTGTCTGACTCATGGGAATACCTGATAAATGGCAGATAATATTATTATTTAATATTTGCAAATTGAGTGATAATTACTAGTCTCCTCAGACCATCTTTAAGGGTACGGGTCAGGGTAACTTTTATTTTTTGCCATAGAAATGGCGATAAGAGAAATGTAACACTTCTTCAAGGTCACCCAATAAGTCACTCTCTGTCATTAGGACTTAAGGGTTTTCAGCTCTGCTGTCTAATTTCAGTCCATTATGCCACAAAGTCATCAAAACAAACCAGAAAAGAGCACCATCACAAAGGAAAAGTAATAAAATGAAAGGACCCTGGAGCAGTAGTGTACTAAAAGCCATCTGCTATCTTGGTCCACATTCTCAACCCTCTTGAAATGTTATTTGCAAAATCTTAAAAGGCTTGACTGGAAACCTTCATGCCTTTTTAACGATACAGTATATCTTTGCTGACTCATGCATGAGGAATAACGAATTGTAATATGGATTTTTGAATATACATCGGAGAAACATCAATACTTTTTACATTGCCAAATCCCTTAGCCTTTTGCTGTAGAGAAAGATGCTTTATGATTAGCTAAGCAAATGATTGTTGATATAGTGGTAAATGGTCACGAGAGGGTGTATGTGTGTATTTGTGTGTGTGTGTGTGTGTGTGTGTGTGTGTGTGTGTGTGTCTGGTTTTGTCTGTGTATGTGGAGTAGCAGAGGTAGTTGAATAAAAGGGTTTGCAACATTGAAATGATTATAAATACTGGTATGCATATTATTTCAGTTCTTTTTTTATATCCAATGTTCTTACCAGTGTGCTAAAATTTCTGTGCCATAATCAGGTGAAAAAAAAAACACACACACAAAAACTGCTGTCTTAGCATTTCCACTTGACTTTGGTGTCTTGTCTCCCTGCCTTGCTCTGTCAGATGCCCTTATTCCTCCCACTCCTTTCCTCATTTGGGCTTGGCAGGAACACTTTTGCTCGGTGCCAGTGTGGTAACCTTAAACTCGCTTGCTTAAGTGGCTGATCTCATCTCTTCCTTTATGTGGTTTGTGGGATTTTTTCCCCGCGTAGGCTTATGACTTCTTTCTACCACCTTGCAGATTCACCTCTCTCCTTGTATTTCCATTATTGTGTTTTCTTTTAAAAATAAAACACTAAATATTTAAAACATAAAGCCTTTTTTTAGCTTCAGTTGTGGGGGCAGATATTTTTATGTGAACAGAAAATGAGGAGAAAAAAACCCGAATTTCTCCAAGGTTGATAAAGCCCCAAGGAGGCAGAGGACACATTCTCAAGTTACAGGATTCTGCTTGTCCTATTTCGGGGGGAGCAAAGCAAAAAACAAAAAAAAATTTTTTTGCAGATATTTTAAGAGATGGCAAAACAGGGAAGCAAACCAAAGTCATCACAAAAGGCTCCCAGTGTAGACCCAGCCATCTGCATATAGTTCACAGAACTCTTCTGTTTATTTATGAGTCGTGGAATGTGTAAAGCCAACTTCTAGCTGTAAAAGGACATACAGTTGCTCTCATATAATTTCTTTGGCCCCCCTTTTTTTTCTGCAAAATCAAGAGTTTGCTTTCTCATATGCAGGAAAGCACTGCTATGCATAAGGACCTGTTTGGGGGAATTCGAATTTCTTTGCTAAAACATTTTAAAAAGACAAATAAAAAATACTGAAAACATGAGGATAGAATTTAAATTAATGCAACTGATCTGGAAATGTACACATTGAAATACTGCACCTGCCAAGAATACTTCAGAATAGCTCTAATGTACTCCTGAAAAGAAACAGAATTAAATTGAAGATAGAAACATTAATTTTCTGCTATAATTTGGTTCTTTTCAAGATAACAATCTTCGATTAAGACAGGCACAAAGAAGACAGTGAAAGAAGCTATATATTTTACCTTAAGACTTCACAATTTGCTTCCCAGTAAGATATTTCCAGACGTTTTTATAGGGAAAAATGGTTTCTCAAATTTCATCATGATATAATGAGTTCAAGGACCTAAATTGTTTATACCTTAAAAAATTAAATGTATCTGCCATTCTTGTTCTTGCAGTTCTGTGCTCTATCTTTCCAGTTAAAAAGAACATTATGTTTTGCAGGCCAGCAACTTCCCTGATATGATGTTTTAGTTTAATCTATCCAAAACATTACCCTCCAGACATTCTAAGAAAGTTTTCTGACATGATGTGATTTTATGATCTCTTTGAAACATTCTCAGTTGTAAGCATTAAACACAAATAGATGGAAATAGGGATAGCTTGATCATTTGACCTCTAAACGTGGGTTTGGCATTACCCCTCTGACTATGCAAAAATGTAAAATGATACATATACCCAGGAATATAAGAATATAAACAAATGTCATACTAAGCCAGGTCAGGATTATCTAACTCCTAATCTGAAACCGAATTCTCCTTGTCTCCTTATAATTTCCAGTGGATGTTAGTTAATATCTAGGGATGAATAATATGCATACAAAGATGTTACTGCCCACAGAAAAAAGGGTGAAGTGAGTTTAATATTCTCCAGAGTTTTCTTTTGCCAGACAGAAAATTTTCCTAACCTTAGAAGAGGTGTCAGCAGGTAGATATACATCCTTTAGGAATGCAGAGTCTGAGAAAGAATTTCACAGAGTATTGGAAGGAGAACATAAAGACCACTGGGCACATGAGTTGCTGTGAGAATCAAGGGAGAGCTTCATGTGGAAAATAAACATGGCAATAGTTAAAAACAAAACAAAACAAAACAAAACAAAAAACAAAAAACAAAAACCCAAAAAACCTCTCAAAAACAAAGAAAACAAAACACAACACTGGTTTTTCTTTTTCTTTTTTCTTTTCTTTTTTGCCTCTGCTTTTAGCAATAATCTCAGGTATCCATAATATGTTAGGGATAATAGAAATCTATTGGAAATGATTTATTTATCACTTGTAATATTTTATATACAGCTGTATATACTAGCGAGGGAAACCAGAAATTATCTGCCCTTGGGTGCCAAAATTTATTGAACGTTGAACACATAGAAACACATAATTAAAACATATAAGGGCGCCTGGGTGGCTCAGTTGGTTAAGTGTCCGACTCTTGATCTCAGCTCAGGTCATGATGTCATGCTTCGTGGGTTTGAGCCCCACATCGGGCTCTTTGCAATGGCAGCGTGGAGTTGGCTTGGAATTCTCCCTCTCCTCTCTTGCTGTCCCTCCCCCACTCGCATGTGCTCTCTCTTTCAGAATAAGTAAATAAACTTAAAAAGCAACATTAAAACATATTTTAAAATACTATACATGCAAACAGGTGCCCAATTGTCATTTCTTCCAGGGTCATATCCCTTTTTCTTCCTTCTGGTGATATCGTTTTTCACTTTTGAAGCACTTTTCACATTTGCAATTGGTCGTTTCTTTCTGGGCTTTGATTAAGGTGAGTGTTCTCTAACAGATTGTACATTTTTGTAATGGAAGGGACCGTGAATATTTATATTCAACATTGTGTCTGCAGCACAGGTAGGCGTCCCCATCAATACCTTTTCGAAGAGGTGAATGAGTGAGTGAGTGAATGAACGCATGATGGGACATGGTACACTTTGTATGGAAGATATGGTTGGAAGACATGGTTGGAGGGAAAGCAGTTTATGGAGGATCCGGAATACCCCAGGTATTAGTTTATGGTCCGTAGGAGACAACACAGGAATGGGACACAATGAGATCGATGATATAGCGGGCCGCCCTGAAGGTTACATGGAGGAAGACTTGAGAGAACCCTAGCAGCATGAAACACTCTGAATGGTGTACCTGCAGTAATTACCGTAATTACCGGTTTATTTTTTTTCCCTAGTACTTACTGCTTCCCGATACTTGCTTACTTACACATCTGTAAATCCACCCACCCCTATTTATCCATCCAAGAGAGAAGAGATAGTGTCTGTCTCATTCAAGGCTATAGCCTCAGCAGTGGCAGCTACTGGCATTACATAGTGCCAATTAATGTTTCTTGATAAGTGAATACATTTTTGAGAACTTGAACATAGCTAGGGAGCAGTTCGTAAATGCCAGCGAAGCTGTATATCCTATCTTATTTCTACCTATCCTTTTCCTGGACATTCACTTTTTTAATCTACCTCCCAATTTTTTTTTTTTTTTTTGAGGGGAGGGTCTGGCACTTTACATAAAATAGACATTTTTTTTTTTCAGTTGAGGATATAGCCATTATTTTCAAAGACTGTCACATTTTTTTTTATTTCTGTCTTCACCTTTCTTAGCCTGTGTTCTGTTAAACACGAGGCAAACAAACAAATTAGCTCCCTGAGCTAATTTTAACATGTAACGTAAAGAACAAACGTGCCCCTGTAGCCTCCTGGAGTTTGTTCTTTCGAGATTTGTGGTACATTTGGGCTGAGATTGCAATTTACCTGTTCATCAAGATTAGAATAGCTTCTTCTTGCCAGTACAAAAATCTCTTTAAACAAGTGTACATGAACCGTATACTCTTCTAGTGGAAAACAAAAATACTTCTCTGTGCTTAGGCATTTAAATTGCTTTTAAGAGGCGCCTGGGTGGCTCAGTCGGTTGGGTGTCCGACTTCCCTCAGGTCATGAGCTCCTAGTTCTGGCTTCAAGCCCCACGTGGGGCTCTGTGCTGACAGCTCAGAGCCTCCAGCCTGTTTCAGATGCTGTGTGTGCGCAGATTCTCTGCGCCTTCCCCGCTCACATTCTGCCTTTCTCTCGAAAATAATAAATAAGCATTTAAAAAATTAAGTGTTTTTAAACCTCACGCAGAAATTCAGTAATGATTTTCTGGCAGCTCTCTGTGGTGAAAGGAGTCATGGTGTCCAGAAGGAAATAAAGGATCTTGACGACCAAATTCTATTTCCTATTAAAAATTAATGCACTGTATGGTTCTCTTGTGTTCAATGTCTAGGCATCTCCTTAGCTGGAAAGTTGGGAAAATCAGTTTCTTTTCTTTATTTTTTCAAATGATTTAATGTTCATTTATTTTTAAGAAAGAGAGCACAAACAGGGGAGGGGCAGAGAGAGGGGAAGACACAGAATCCTAAGTGGGCTTCAGTCTCTGAGCTGTCAGCACGGAGCCCCACACGGGGCACCCAAACCCCAAGCTCAAGACCCAAGCCGAAGTCATATGCTTAACCAACTGAGCCCCCAGGCACCTCCAGTTTATTTTCACTTGTAGTGCATTTTGAGTCCACATTGTGGGTGGTTCCCAAGCACTAGATTCTTCTGTGTAGTGCATAGTCATGTTTATTAGCTCTTTCCAAAGAAATATATCTGCATTAAGCATGGGCAATATGATCTGAAATACTAATGTATTTTGCTAAGTAGGCTCCATGCTCAACATGGGGCTTGAACTCACGACTCTGGGATCAAGAGTTACCACCCACTAAACCAGCAAAACACCCCCAAAAACTAATAATTTGTGTAGAGTTTTCCTGAGTCTTGCGGTGTTATCAAAAAATGAAGGAAAAAAAAAAAAAACCTTCAACTTATCATTGCAAAATTTCCACTGTAGGAGTAATTGAAAAGTATAATAAGCAAATTAATTTTTTCTTATATACTTATATACTTACTTATATAGTTAGCCCACTACATAAGAAAAGTACACTTTAAAATAGTTGCATTTTAATCTATCATCTATGAAGTCTGTGAACTTTGCAGATACATAAACATATATATTTTTATTTCATACTCAACCTTTCCTAAAAATTTTTAAGCCTAACTGGAAAGAAATTCTGGAAACATAATTATAAATTTCTTTCCCCAAATCAAGTATTGGTATAATTCACATTACTTACATATGTGCATCTCTCTCTCTCCACAAATGTCCTCAAGAAAAAAATATCTGTGTACTTTTGGCCACTAAAAGTGCATCTTAGAGTGTTAAGTGCCCCCCTCTCCTTCTTTTCACCTACCATGGACACCAATACTACTAGTCTTCAGGAGAGTTTTGTAGATAGTCATTACTTTATCAGAGAAGTCCTTCTAAAGAGCTTAAATACTTAAGTGATTTCCCTTGGAGCAGTAATGGTGAATTATGTGGTGCTCTAATTGTGCTATTAGTTTATCTAAGCTAAAATGCAATCTACTTAATTTGAGGGTTTTATTACACATTGGTCTCAAAAGGTGAAACACATTAAAAGCATATTGGTTCTTTTAATAGGAGGTTAAGCCTTTTCAGATGCTGTATTTGATGGAAATACCGTCTCTCACATTTACTGTGAATGTTAGTGTAAGGTGTTTATTTTGACACAAATGTAACTTGGAAAATTTGTAGGATCCATGTTTAATATTTATTAATTTGTTTATCATTTGTGGAGTCGAAATTATAGTTGTTTTGGCAAAACTATTCGAACTTCCAGATTCCTCTGATTAATATATTTTTTTTTCAAATATTTTTTTTTCAATGTTTATTTATTTTTGGGACAGAGAGAGACAGAGCATGAACGGGGGAGAGGCAGAGAGAGAGGGAGACACAGAATCGGAAACAGGCTCCAGGCTCTGAGCCATCAGCCCGGAGCCCGACGCGGGGCTCGAACTCACGGACCGCGAGATCGTGACCTGGCTGAAGTCGGACGCTTAACCGACTGCGCCACCCAGGCGCCCCTCCTCTGATTAATATATTAATTCATTGTGGAATTATACTGCTTAGGTTGTGGTGTGTTTAAAACTTGAAAACACAGGTCTGCGGACTCAAAAGGAAATAATTCTGTGTCAACAGAGCAGAGGGGATTTTTAGGGCTGGTTAACTAATATGTGTGATACTTTAATGGTGGATACATGGCATTACACATTTGCCAGAATCCATAGAATGAATGCACAGCCTCAAGGGGAACTCTAAGGTAAACCATGGACTTTAGGTGATAACGATGTGTGGGTGTAGGCTCATTGATTATAACAAATATAGTACTCTGGTGGAGGATGTCGATAATGGGGGAAGTTGTGTGGTGGGGGGCAGGGGGTACATGGACATCTCGTACTTTCTGCTCAGTTTTTCAGTGAAACTGCTACTCCTCTAAAAAAATCTATTTTTTAAAAAGAAAACAGGTCTATGTAAAGTTAAGATGGAAGGAGTGATTTATCATCTCTTCTTATTTGAATACTATAAAACTAGAAACTGACTCAACATGGAAATTGACTCAACGCTGCTTTAAAAATGCTGTGTTTTTAAATTTTTACTTTCATCTTGAAGTTATCTCTTAAGTGATAGTTAACATTTATCAAGACAAAAATGTACGTAGTGACACACATCTGAATATATTTACTGCAGTTTCTCAACCTGGGCACTGTTGACATTTTGGGCTGGATGATTCTTTTCTTTGTAAGTGGCTGACCTGCGTGTTGTAGGATGTTTAGCAGCATCCTTGGTATCTATTTATGAGATGCGAATAGCGCCACCCAAGTTGTGAAAATCAAAAATGCCTCCAGACATTACCCCATGTCACCTGAGGGCAAAGTGCCTTCTGTTAAGAACCCTTGTTCATGAGGTAAATGTGCACAA
This sequence comes from Herpailurus yagouaroundi, assembly GCF_014898765.1. Lineage (NCBI taxonomy): Eukaryota > Metazoa > Chordata > Mammalia > Carnivora > Felidae > Herpailurus > Herpailurus yagouaroundi. Next base: position 143,357,071 of record NW_024412376.1, on the reverse strand, counting down.
CTGTATTTATTACTGTGCCAAATATGTGGTGTGTAGGTATGTATGTGTGTGCGTGTATTTGGCCTCCCAGTCTGAGCGTAGAAATCAGGTTTTGAAAAACCAAGAGTGTAGAGATGCAAAGAAAATTCTTCAACTTTGTTCATGGTTCATAATGCTACAGTTCAATGGCACCTGGCTGGCTAAGGGGTAGAACATACGACTTTTTGATCACGAAGTCATGAGTTCAAGTCCCACATTGGGCATAGAGCTTACTTTTTTTTTTAAACAGTTATTTCTTTTTGAGAGACAGAGATAGAGAGAGAGAGAGAGAGAGAGAGTGCAAGCGGGGGGAGGGCAGAGAGAGAGGGACACACAGAATCCAGAGTAGGCTCCAGGCTCTGAGCTGTCAGCACAGAGCCCAATGTGGGGCTCGAACTCATGAACCTTGAGATCATGACCCGAGGTGAAGTCTGAGGCTCAACCGGCTGAGCCACCCAGGCGCCCTGAACTTACTTAAAACAAAACAAAACAAATCAAAACCAAAACAAAACGAAGCAAAGCAAAGCAAACCACAAAACAAAACAAAATAAAACAAAACAACTGCTTATAATGCTACTGTTCAGATTTTATGCTTTTTACCTCTCTTTTCCATGTGGTAAGTTCACAAAGTATGGGTGTACCGCTGAGAACTCCTTGTTGGTAGTTTTCGCTTCCTGTATCAGGGGCTGCTTCAAGCTGGTTGTGCTGCAGGCCTCTCCATGTGCTTCACACCAGAAGGCTTTAGAATCAACATTTGGCTGAAAAGTCTTTATAGGACTCATCCAGCTGTCCTGTGAAAGAATTGTTGCCCACACTCACACGCATTAATGTCTGACTTGCCAAAATGCTTGTTTGCCTTCACGTAGACAAAGGCACCAGGCAAATGTCAAGAATACACTATGAAATGATCACTTCTTTAGCCAACCAAGTGAACTTGGAATTTTTCCATATATAAGATAGATGGCCGGTTACCCCCCTCCCCTTTTTTTAAAAGAGAATGATGGAAATTATTAGCTAACATTTGCTACAAATCATAATTCTAAGTTAATCTTAGAGTGAATTTTAATAATGGGAAGGAGTTTTATAAATAAACTACAGTATGATTTTTATTTTCTGTTGGAGAATTACATTACGTGTTTTACAGAGTTCTTGAATTTTTATCCCACCTTCTTGTTCTTTCCTGTCTCCCACCTTTTCTGTATTACTTTACTCATATTTCTACTATTGCACTTAAATCTAGTAATATATCAATATAAAGTCGAAATTCAATGCTGACATCAATAAAGGTAGTGTATTATTTAAAGTAATTTTCAAGAGAAAAATGCAGACTTGTTTCCATTTTGCTCCTATTAATATATATTTAATGAATTACCTTGCTCTGTCTTTAATGAGCAATACTAATTTCAGTCCCATAAAGTATACATCCGATCGATTGTATATAAGTGGATTCTTTACCTACACTACACATACAAACTTGTGTATTCATATTACCTTCTTCACATCAGTTACCTTCTAAAATAGTTTCAGTGGGTGTAACAGTGGCGATCCGAAATCTTTCGTAGAACATAAAAGTTTGGAGGGAACTAACCTTTGGATAGCAACTTTAAAGGCATTTAAAAATTTTAAGTGTTCTGTATAAACAAGCATGTGACCCAACTGGAAAATATAAATGGTAAAAGTAGTATATCATCAGGTAATTCTCTGCATAATTATGTTTCTAATGTGAATTTATCACAGTGCTAGCATACTAACTGGTGATTTTTGAGCATTTTAAACATTTCTATAACAAAGAGCATTCCTTCCTTTTTTACATAGCTTTTTCTTCTTTTCAGATGAGGACAGATGCAGTGAGGGCTGTGTGTCTAAATGAATACTTTTACTCTTGACTAAATTAGTCTGGCATAAACACAACACTGATAGCTTTCAGTACAATGGAAAGTAAGCCTGGGGGGCTCAGAGGTCTTTCTTTTCATAGTTCTGTTAAATCATGCTCAAAGTTCAGTTTGTATTTCAACAGTAGCATTTAAGACAGCATAGTTAAGAATCTCTTCACATTTCCATTTACAACTTCCCTCTCCTTCTAACATTTTCTTTAATGATTGTAGGATGTTTCATGGTAACAGCTCATCGGCCGTTACAGCCAATGACCTAAATATGCAATTAAAATTGCAGGAGACTAGCTAGGTGATAAACTGGCCCTCACTCTTGGGCTTTGGAAATACTATCTTTTTCCCAAGCCCTCTTCTTATTACTCATTATAAAATGGAAAAGCACACCACAGAGGTTGAATCCTCTTGAGAAATCACATTAGGTTCTTTACCGATTCAAAAATGAAGTTGTTTTAACATTCTTTTGCGTTGTTAATGGCACTTAGTGGCCTTTAACATTCCTTTTAAACTAAAACCGTTAGTTTCTTTGTAGTTTGTGGGTGGAGAAAAATGGCATGGGGATGTCTATGTTTTTATAACTCAAGTGGACACATGAAAAACTGCCAACCAGGAGAGTTTTCCACTAGATGGGACTTGGCCTTTTGGCCGTCATTTGCTCATGTACCAGAGAGGACTGACCCTCTGAAGACCCTGCTTGGGGAAATCATATGTGCTTATATGAAAAAATCACATTAGTTCAAGTTTCTTATTTTAAAGTTGAGGCAATTTCCTACATGTCACACAGATAATGGTGTCTGTCAGATCACAACGTGGGTTTCCTGACCCTCAATACAAGTAGAGTCCGATGCTACAGGGCTTTTTTCCCTTTCATGTTACTTTCAGCCTTCTTCCCTCTGACTGCTGAAGGTATCATAGGACAGATTTTCAGCATCTAAAGGACTCTGTTTTATTAATGGTAGGGATAGACTTAGACTAATTAATATGTGCTCGTGTGGGTGCATGAATGCGAATTAGATTAGTTCCAGATGCATAACTTCTGCTTACTCAAAATTAACTGGTGACATACTTTTGTTACCTTATTTTACCTTTTTGGTTACATTTCCTTTGTGTGCAAAATGTAACCCTGCTGCTTGTTCTGAGAGATAGAATTTACTAAATTCAAAGCGTTGATCATTTTCTTCCGCTAACCATACACCCCCCCCCAACATTGGCCTCTTCCTCCTCAAGCCCCAAACCACTTGAGGTCACTGTTCTTTCCGGCTATTTCTCCTTTAACTTCTACTCCCTGAATCCAAGGCAGAGTAGGTTCTCCATTCTCTGTGGGCACAGATGTGTCTGTGTTAGTCTGGGACCTAGTCTGTACCCTGTAGCTCCGGTCAAAATTGTCTTGAAAGCTAAAATTTTGTGAGGTTCCTAGTCTTGTCTACAATATTACTCTACCCATAGCATAATCTGTTTTTGTGCGAAAGGACCAGTCTCTTCTGCTTTCTTTCTTCCTCTTCCTCCTCGGCTTCCTTTCTGTGACTTCATACAGTTTCAAACAGTCTTTCTTTATAGACACCAGCTATTATTTCCTCTTACATAATCCCATATCATTACAAGTACAATTGAGTTAAACTTTTGGGTGGGGGCGAGACTTCAACAGAGAGGATATTCGCAATGTATTATTTGTGGTTGGGGGCACAGCTTTACCATGTGCTCAGTCTTCATGGAAGAAATAGGATTGGCCTTTTAAACTTCAACTTGATGGCTAAGCACTGAGGCTACTTTGATATTGATTTTTCCTTCACTCTACCTTCAATTTTAATAACTGTTCTTCTCCTCATTTCCCTGACCAAGCCATTGACTATTTGTGCTAGAAATAGCTTTTGGGATAATTTACCTTCATCTCATAATATATATGAGAAAACAGAGACTTCAGCGAGCCTAAGTGATCTGTCCTGAATCCATTCAGAGTCAGGTCAAGAAATCAGGGTGTTTTTTTTTTTTTTTTGTTTTTTTTTTTTGGTTTTGTTTTCTTTTGTTTTCAATTGCTAGGATTTCTAATACTTGATCCTTTCTCACTGCATTCTCTGTATCCAGTTATTTAACTAGGTTGCTATATTTGGTATATATGTTTACTGAATGGCTTTTCTCTTTCTAAACTTCAAAGGGAGTGAAAGTCTATGGCAGGTCTCTACCCGGTGGTTGAATACTCACCACCAGACATCACACTAGCCTCATGCCTACTGCCTCCTTACCTCTAGTATATAGACTTTGCCTTCCTGATTGACTGGCCACCTGGTAATTCTATGTGGGCTCCATGAAACCTTCTTGGTTTTCTCCAAGTATCACCAGCCAATGGACTTCAGATACCATGCTTCTTTTCCTTGACATTCTGCTACCCAAGAGAAATATTGTGTATGTTTGGCCTCTACTTTTGACTTATTTCTTACTCTAACTGATGGAAGAACTGAAGGAAACCAAAAGAATTCTCTGGAAATTTGTTTTATAAAGTGACTCCAAGATTGTTTTTGGAATGTGTAGTTTTATTTAGGGTGAAGAACATATTTTTCAAAACCTTGCAAGGTTCCTTCAGTTCTTATGAGACTGAGAAAGTAACTGTGTGTGTGTGTGTGTGTGTGTGTGTGTGTGTGTGTGTGTTTATGTCGAAGTATGGCACATCTGATTTAAACAAGAAATTATTCCATTGGCAAGATTCCTCTAAAGGCTGAATTATGGTATAATGGAATACATCTGGCCCTAGGTATCAGATTCACCTCATTTGGAAATCAGTTCCTATAATTACTAGATATATCTGACCTTGGGAAAAATTATAGGTTAAATCCCAGAATTAAAACACAAATTTACCGGGGCGCCTGGGTGGCGCAGTCGGTTAAGCGTCCGACTTCAGCCAGGTCACGATCTCGCGGTCCGGGAGTTCGAGCCCCGTGTCAGGCTCTGGGCTGATGGCTCAGAGCCTGGAGCCTGTTTCCGATTCTGTGTCTCCCTCTCTCTCTGACCCTCCCCCGTTCATGCTCTGTCTCTCCCTGTCCCAAAAATAAATAAACGTTGAAAAAAAAATTAAAAAAAAAACAACAACACAAATTTACCTAGCTCTAAACATGTGTGTGTTTTACACACAATACATAAGATGCTTCTGCTTGAGAATTCTCATTTAACATTATTGACTAGAAGAATGTTCACAGTTTTCTGCCTGTAGCAGGAAGGACAAATGGAATTCATCTTACCTTAAGGTAAATGATTGAAGACGAAATGATTGGTCAAATTATTCAACATCTCTAAGCTCCAGTTGCCTCACTGTAACATTGAGATAAAGATAGTTGTGTGGCTATCTGTAAGATCATGTATGTGAAAGCTTTGATTTCGAAATAGCACTAGAACTATCATTCTGCCTTTTCTCCACCTTTGCAAACCGAGTAGGGTATGGTTTCTGTTAAGTAATGATGATGTCTTAGTCTATGCAGGCTGCTATACAACAAAATGCCACAGAATGGGCAGCTTACAAACAGTGGAGATTTATTTCTCCCAGTTCTAGAAGGCTGGAAGTCTGAGTTCATGGTTTGACGGGGATCTTCTCCTGGTTGTATACAACAGATTTCTCATTGTATCCTCCAATGGTAGAAGAGGTGAGGAAGCTCCATGGGGTCTCTTTTATAAGGCCACTAATTCCATTCATGAAGATGCCACCCATATGACCCATTCACTTCTTAGAGGCCCCACTTCCTAACACCATCACTGTGGGCGTTAGGATTCCAACGTGTGAATTTCGAGGGAGACACAAACATTCAGATCATAGCTGACTACCATTCATTTGTCTTTGGAGTGTATTGTTGAGGTGATAAATTTGATAGCCACTGACATCAAATACATCACTCCTGAGATATATTTAGAGAGGGATAGTAAATTACAATACTTTACTCCTGAAAACTAACACCCATATACACATAAAAATCAGCTTGCATTCTATGGCTACATAGAAGTAATGAAACTTGGTGTTTTTCCCTCAGGAAAAAAAAAAAAACAAAACAAAAACTAAGTTATAACCTAGGGAAAGAAATTTGTTGATGGAAAGTAAATGAAATAAGGAAAGTAGAGAAAATAGGTGGAAACTGCCACTTATGCTCTGCTATTTTAATTTGTTTACTTCAACAGAACACCTAAGAATAGTGTTTGCCTATCGAAAAAGGATCGTGATGTAAGCATCTCTATTTCTGGCGAGAGATGAGTGACTTTGTGCCACTTTCATGTTTTATATTTAAGAGGCTATGACAAAATGCATGAGAAGGCACGACTTACCAAGTTGTAGAGTCATATCAGATTCGATTAAGGCTATTCGCTTATATGTAGATACCTGCAGTTCCATGTACTATGCGGTTTAACAATTGTGTCAAAGTCAGGGGAGTGAAAGGCATGGGGGTGTGTTGGGGGGGGTTGGTGCTGGATAGGAGATGGGGAAAATAATTATTTGAGACCCCAGGCTGTAGCTCAGGCTACTAAGAGCTTCAAATATGTCAGGGGAGAATCTGTGCTTCAGTAATACTGCTTTCTCTAATCAGCCAGAATCCTAATCTCGTGAGACTCCTTAGAGGAGTCTCAAGTTATTAATATGTTAACCCAAAGAGTGGTAGAGTAGAAAACCTCTTGGTGATCAAATCGAACAGCCCTACTTGATGATCTTTACTGAATCATAATAATTCTTCTGAAAAATCCCCAAAGGAAGAAGGACTTTAAAGCTTTGCGCATGAAACACTTATTTAATACTACACGCTCCAAATTCCAAAACCTTCCTCACAAGCTTCCAGTTGTTCTGCCCGGGGTGGGAGGCTAAGGTGGAGTAACTCATAGAAATTAACATGGAAACAGAACCAGAGTTTAAACTCAGGTCTACCAGTCTCAGGAAAAAAAAAAAAAAATCTGTTTAAAAATGTCGATTCAGCCTCCCTTAACAGCAAAGTGTTTCTTACTTATGCTCTTAATGTTTATCAGGGATGGCAAATGGGATTCATTCAAAGTCTTCCTTCATAAGGATTGATTCATCATGGCTTCTTGGAGTACTAAATTGGGAAAAACTTTATGATGGATCCATATTATTGGGGAATTGACATTATTGATTAGAGAAACCTGGGAGGGGAAAGGTGCTTCTGGTACTTGCCATTTCTGGGTTAGGAATACAACGTCTCAGAGAATACTTTGTACATATTAGATATTTAAAACGTGTTTTTTCTCTTCCATTTATCATTGACCACCTCTTGTGGGCGTAGCCATGAGAACCTTCTTACAGCAGGCAGCTGACCCATGTTCAGCGGTGTCCAAGCTGTCAGTCTCAGAAGGCATAGTTGAAAATTGAGCCAGAGGCTAGACATAGGAACTGGTGCTATGTAAGCCACCATATTGGCTCCTAAGAGGACTAGTTCAAGTTTCATATATTTATATTTGTTTTTTAATCAAACATGGATACTCATAAGGGGTGGCACATTTTCTGAAACATGGAAAGTAAGTTGAAGCTATATTTTCTCTGATATTTACTACTGTGTCAAGGCATGCCTAAGATATTCAGGACAGATATCCAGTATAAATGATGATACATTTTATTCTTCTGTTAGCAAGAAACCCTTATTTTTTTTTTTTTTTTCTACTTAAAGTCACTTTAGATGTGAAATGTAACCACCAAATCAGCCAGGATTTTTTTTTTTTTTTTTTTTTGTACATTGTTGTGTACTCAAAAGCCTATTTTCCCTCTGAGTCGCTATGGAAGAATGGACTCCTAAGAGACTAGATTAATCAAATTTAAAAGCAAATGTAAATTTAAATCAACCATGGAGCCCTGCTGTACCGCAATTAACATTTCAAGGTAAATGAAATGTGATGATAGTAAATACCAGTTCTATGCAGAATTGGAAACATATTCTGTTTCATGGTGTATTTGGGCAGAGAATGGAAATTTGAAAGGAAAACCATTATTAACACACCAGCTTTGACATTTCAGGATATAATTTAAACTTGATTACAATTTCTATTTTAAAAAATCTCAATTTCCCCACCTCATGCTCTAGATAAGAGTTTCTCAATCTTGACATTTTTGACTGTGTATTTCTCTCTTGTGGGGCATATAGGATGTTTAACAGCATCCCTGGACTCTGTGCACTAGATGCCGGGAAGAACTTGCTCTCTCTTCCCAAAAATGTCTCCGGATACTGAGCACTGATTTAGAAATTAAGAGAACTTTGTTACCACTCAGTAGCTTTAACACCTACTAACTGTATAATTTTTTTTGTGGTTACCTATTCTCTCTGGGCCAGATTTCAACCAAAATAAGTGAGGGTTTTGAATTTCTTATCCGGTTCTAAAATTCACTAGTTTGAACCTCCTGTCACTTTCTTACGTGGAAAGGACAATGTTCCAGAGACAGAAAGTCCTTGGGGGTTACGCAGAAAAGATTATGAAGAAACTTTGGTAAGGAACAGCAAAACGACTGGAGCCATGCAGGGTTTTTATGGTGTCACCCGGGAGTCTGAATTGTGTTCTAAATCTGTATTTATTTTTTAGAAAGAGGGCAAACCGGGGAGGGGCAGAGAGAGAGAGCAGCACAGAATCTGAAGCAGGCTTCGGGCTCTGATCTGCCAGCACAGAGCCGGACACGAGATTCAAACCCACGAACTGCAATATCATGACCCAAGCCAAAATTGGACGCTTCACCGACTGAGCCACCCAGGCACCCCAGAAGTCTGAATTTTTATAGTTCTTATTTACCATGAAACTCTGTTTGAAGGCCTCTGAAAAAGTACAAGGGGAGGGTGGGAGGTTTCGGAGGGGGAGGGAAATAATAAACTTCTAGGAGCATTCAAGAGAAACAAGTATTACCTTTTACGTAGTGTTTATAATTTTTATACCTATTTTCAGGCAAAGCAAGCGCTATTATCTATGCCTTTCTGCTTAGGAGCTTTGTGGTTCTGAGGTAAGTGACTCACCTACCATCATGATCTAGCCATTACCGTGTTTCCGGTTTCTTTTCTTCTCTTCAAGCAGCCAGAAGGCTCATTGCTAATTTTCAGTGTCCACCAGATCTGCTGCTGGGTGACTTGTGGGTCTGCCCACACAGACCGGAAGCTGCGCGTTGGTCAGGTGCCTATGTGTCAGCAGCACTGTGTTTGGAGTGAGTTAGGGAAAGCACAACATACCTTAAAGCTTTCTAAAGACACTTAGCTTGTCGTACTCGGAACACAACATCAAGGTGGCTACACCTGCTGCTTTTTCTTTTACGGTTGTGCTTTGTGTATGTGTTTCTCGGCTTTTGTCTTTTTCCCAAGACATCACTTGTCTATTGTCTGTTTAGCCAGACTCTCCAGTGTGGCCATGACCCGCACATTTGGTGTGGCTGTGACTAACGGTCTGGCTGGCCGGTGGGCACTTTTGCTCTTTGCAGCAAACACATCCTGCCTCCCTGATGAGAAATCACTTTCGCTGGAAGTTATCCTTAATCACCAGTCAAATGAGCCTCTCTTGAAATCTGGCTTCTCTGTAACCTGCTGCTACCACCTTACTGGATTGGCATCAGATAGGGTCATATATCAGTGCAAGTTAATTTCTTGAAATCTGTTAAGTAGGATGATCTTTTGCTCGGTGGCATGCAGATTATGTTGGTAAACTTAGTAATACATGAGAGTTAGCACAGGGCTGGCCTAATCCGGCTCTTTGTCTTGTTACAGAGCTAGGGACAGGTAATTTATTATTCACTTATTCACCCTGAATAGGTCAGAACCATGAAATTTGAGAATCCTTCATTTGAGGCTATCAAGTCATTGGGGAGATTAAATCTACATTGTGCTTTAATCTGCCGGATGGCCAGTGCCATCAGTAAAATGTCCGATCTGTAGGCATTGTTAATGCAAGGGGCACTCTCTGGGTAATCATCAGCTGAATGCGGTGACAGTAATTTTATGGAAGGACCAGGTACGAACTTAACCCTCTTGATTTTTTTTTTTTTTTTTTTTTGCTTGAACCCATTTTCTTACTTTTGATGGAATGAGGACATTTTTAGGAAATACAGTGACTTCTTTGTTAGTTCTGAACAAAGTGTTCCTCACTCTTAACACCTAAATTTAGTTCATCTAAGAAGTTATGCCAAGAAAAATTAATAGATTGCAAAAAGAAAAAAAGAAGAAAGTAGTTTTACGAGATTTAAAGCACTCTATTTTTCTGTTTTTTGGTAAGTCACTATTTTGGAGTAATCCTCTGGAGTCTTTACATTTTGTTTTTGAACAGAACAGAGATCTTCCCCTTCCATGGATGGAGAGCAGTTGTATTAATCCTGGGTATTGCTTGGAGCAACTCTTCATAATAGAATATGTTCTCTTTTCTTTTTAGGCTGAGAATTTAGGCAGGTAAAAGAAGAGATATAGATTAAACTTTGAGCTTCGTAAATAATTCAAGATTACAAGATGTTACTAAAGCTTGGAAGTCAGATATTAAAAACAGAAACCATATTCTGCAGTTGCCATAGACCAGTAGAAAGTAGATAACACATTTTTATATTTATAAAATATAAAATCACAATTTGACATATATGTATATGAATTCTGTTAATGCTTAAGAAAGTAACTGAAATGAATTTTAGGTCATTTTACGACTCCTTACAATATTCTGACTTGTATGTTTTAAATCAGTGTAAACCAGGACTATGATTTGTTCACATAATAAGAATAAACAGAGGTTGATATATATGTGAATTACTGAAAATATGAGCTTAATGACCCTCAAAACCCATATTTTTGCCGCTAAAAGAAAGGTAATTCGCACAAAATCCTGCAAGATTTGACGGTGGAATTGTATATCTAACTCTTAGAATAATTTTGGAAGTTTTTTTTTTTTTAATTTTCAAATGCCTCCCTGATGTCAGATATTCCAAATACCAAAGAACAGCGGTGGTGGAGGTGAGTCAACGTGAAGGTTGAAATGGAGAGGTAATGAAATACTTTCTGAAATTAGAAAACAAGTTTAATGGTGATGTTTGAATGAAACCTTTTCAAACCCACTGTCAAAACACAACTTCTTTTCCCCTTTTGTTTGAATCTCCTGGCAACCTTGCTACCTTTCACAGTGACTTCCCTTCTGGGGTGTGTTTTCTGAATGCCTTTCATTTAATAGGCATATTTTAGAAATCTAATTTCGCTGTCTGCTTCAGTTCAGCGATGCTGTGGCAACCTAACCATTTTAGACGGTCTGGATGCTGTTTTCATCAAGTCATTAACGTTATTATTGAGGGTGACACAGGGAAGTTATCTCCCCTCACTCAGAACGTCTTATTTGTTAAAGACCACAACCTCTTAACCTTTATGAAGGATGTGATTTCACCAAGTTAACTTTTTATGCGGAGCTAACTGTTTTCCACTATAATTTCAGTTTATTTCTGTCTGCAGTGCTTCCTGCAAAACTTACAAGGCTTTTTTTCGCATCAGTAAAGCATGGCTGGGGTATGAATAGGTGTTCTTGGGAACTTAACTCCTTAGCACATCAGAACTGGAGCCCAGGCTCCTCGTTTTAGAGATGCAGGAACTGAAATTCACACGGGTCCTGCTGAGGACCATCAACATAACAAGGTCTGTTATGAATATCCTGACACTTCATGTGGTGTTTCGCCTCTCTCACAACCTGCCCCTTTGCACCAGCCTTAGCTTTGTTAGAACTATATTTTGAGACCCCGGAAAACCAGGTCACACGTTAGCCCTTTTGTCCTCGGACCATTGTTCCTTTGTTTATGTTGAATCACAGCAGAGATCTCCGCCTTCTGCTTTGTGCCCTGATTCCTTTGGGCTGAACTCTTAACAAGAGCAATTGCATTTCACCACAAAGTAGCATTATTGCTTTTGTGAAAATGATGCATACTTGGGGATAGGTTTTAAATGTTACAAAATTAAATGAAGAAAATTCTAAAAAAGAAGTAGAAATTTACACCAGCCACCCCAACCCACGGTTAGTATTTTGGCAAACATACTGTCAGTCACATCTCTGAGCAGAGGTTTATTTATTCCTGTACATATGAAATTTTCCGTGCATTGGTTCATACCATAATATAGTGCCAATAATGCCTGAGGTAGCCTTTCCCTTTAACGTGGCTAATACAGATTTTTGTCAATATTTAAAAATTTAACCATTCTGATCCACATAATATATATTACATATATATAATATATAAAATATATATATATATAACATACATATGAATGTATTTTTAAATTCTACCTCAGCAGAAGCCTTTAAATCCCCTCTTCATGTCGTTTGTTCTTATTTTTATTGCACAAACCTGTCCTGATTTTAGTCATTATTGATTTGCCAGATCTCTCATTTGTTAGGCTATTTACTTTCCATATGTGATATTTTGCAGATATTTTTCTTATTTTTTTTTATAAAACACTCCAACCAGTTACATCTTCTGCTTTTTTTTTTTTTTTTGATCTTCTATTTTTGTCGTTTTGTTGCTGTTGTAAGTTTCCCTTTCCAGTGAGAACATACTTAGTGTTCTAAACCATGCAGGTAACTAATTCCTGGAATTATATTCAAAGGTAGGCCTATGGATAAATAGGTTAATAGTAAATAATACCATAAATTATTTTTAAAGTATCTGCATAAGTAAGTAATATTGCTAATATCTGTGTAAGAAGGACAGGGTCTTTTATTAGGCAAGAGTGGCAAATGCCCTAGTATCTGTAACCACGCTAATTAGCTGTTTACTGATTTCTTACCACTGGGTTTGGATCCCTTGGGCATTTAGTTCTTTATCTTGTTATTGTGCTGCTACGCCACATAAAGCTTTTGTTTTGTTTTGTTTTGTTTTTTACTGTAAGCTGTCCTATGTGAGACTAATTTCTGAGCTGAATATATTCAATTCCTGTCTTGAATTCTTTCAACTTACTATGTGCAATTTTATCATTGAAGAGTGGAAGAAACATCATTCGCCCAGAGGAATTTTGCCTGGTCTGAAGGATGGTTACGCAGATGTGTTTGATCAACAGTGTTAACGCTCTGTACCTTTCACACTAAACCCTACATCTTACAGCCATGTTGCTTCCTACAAATCGTTTTTCTCCTTTTCTCTTTTATTCTTTTAAAAAAATTTTTTTTAACATTAATTCATTTCTGAGAGTGAGAGAGAAAGAGCATGAGCGGGGGAGGGGCAGAGAGAGAGGGAGACACAGAATCCAAAGCAGCCTCCGGGCTCAACCGACTGAGCCACCCAGGCGCCCCTCTTTTGTTCTTTATTATTGCTACTCTTGTTGTAGTGAAGCCGTTCATTTTGTTTTTACTACAGTGAATTCTTTTTTCTTCTTTTTTTTAAGAACGTTCTATTTGCCTATCCAAAACATTGTTGTTTTCATCCTGGGCTCCTTCCAATACCAGTGATCTAAAGTTGAATGCTAGGTAACAAAGACATGAAGGGTCAATGTGTAATAACGATTCAGCATTTAAAGATTTCATCAACCTTTTGGTTACAATGAGTAGATCGCAGTGACATCAGATGAAGCCAGTAAATATGTTTTAGTACTTGTCAACTGCCCTTTCAGTGTGCCATATTTCAAAAACAATAACTGTTAATTTTGTTCCCCTGTATATGCAGGGGAGAGGGTTCGTTAGAGGGCAAAATCATTTCTGGTGAGGGAAGCAAAGAGTGTAGTTGATGGAAAGGAAAGTAAAAGCCAGCCAGATTTTGTTTCTACCTGATACAGAAAAGTGTAAAGATTGCGTAAAGCTCATGGAGAAGAGAAAGAAGCCTTCTCCATGCGTTGGTACTTTGGACGCTAGTTCAGAAGAAAAACTAAAAGTGACCTTTTTATGAAGATATGCTTGAAGCTGGGAATCTTTGATGTTTTCTGGGATGGTAAACACGAAAATTAGTAAACAACATGAGAAGTAGCATTGGTTGTAGCATCTAACATGTATTAAGTTCTTTTCAAGCACAAACATAAATCAGGGATTAGATTCTCAGAGTTCTAAAAGGTGGCTCTCACTAATTCCATTTTGCAGATGGGGAAATCTGAGGTCAAATCTGAGGTCAAGGAGGTCAAATACTTTGCAATGTGTTTAGTTAATAGTGGAACACCAGGCTTCTCCGGTTTCAAAAGCATGACCTTTCTGTCTCCAGTGAGGGTCTTGGAAAGAACAAAATTTCCCAGGGGAAAAATGGTTGGTGAATTCTCTGATTGTTAAAGCACATACTATTGAACAGGAAAAAAATCTCTTCAGGATACTCCCAGGAAATAGAGCAGAGGCGACACTGATAGGTATAAACAAATGATTACCTCGCATTTACTTGTAAAGTATCACCTGCACTTCAAATTGGAAGGTGTCAGGCTAAATTCCCCAAATACGGCTTGTCTATTCATTGTAATTTTCAGATCATGCCTCATCCTTTACATATTTTGGGCGTCTATGTGAACAAACACCAACTGCTAGGATGTTCTGCTTATCTGCTCAGAAACTTCTCTTCCCAAGTACATGCCCTCTTGCTCAATCTACCCCAGGCCCTAGACCAGCATTATCTGCTCCTTTATAATGTTCAAATTTTGAGGTGCTAAAACTGTATTAAAAATTTGCATGTAAAAATAAATATGGATGTATTAGCTTTTCTTTTCATCTTTCAAAGTTTAACATGTGACTCACAGTAGAGTATGCAGGCTAATTGCACTTTTGATTAGTAGGTATTAGGCTCATGGAAGAAAGCAAACATTTTATACTTGTTTGATTCTCTAGCACCCAGTCTGTGGCCCTCCGCTTTTGAATTGAATTGTTTTGATGCTGTTTAAATTGAACACTTTTCTGTATCAAAATCATTACAATCAAATCCCTTGTGACCTACATATTTTACAGTATATTACGTACACTGGGTTTGGATAGACCATTGGGGTTTGTGGCCAAAAGATCTGACTTCCTCATGATCAAGAAAAGGTGATTGCAGAGCGGCAAAAGAGAGAGACATAGAGATTCATGGGCTATCTACTGAATCAGTTGTATTACACTGCAGCCTCACCTTATACACTTAAAGTGCTGTTCTTTGAATGTGAGGATGATGCTTCTAATGATTCAACATCAGCATTACACGATCTTGAGTTGTTTTTCCGGTAGGGGTAATTACTGTTCTCTGATTCATCACCATTCTCTTGGTTCTGATTCCCTAGTGATACACTGCAAGCTGTATAACATCACTGGCCAGGTGATTGTTAGATTCTCCTAACAGCGCATCTGTGCAATTAATGTGTGTATGTTATTATGTTATAATAACCACTGAGGAAAGTAGCTGTATATACATGTGATGTTGAAAGAGCAGTAACATGTCAAAGACCCCCAAATCCTTATTTTCTGCTGGGTAGCTCTTATATAATTACCTATCAGTTGAGGGATTTAAGTAAGATGATTTTCAGCTATACTAAAGGTCTAAAAAATTATGATTCATAAATCCAGTGGAGTTAAATTAATGGATTAATTTCCACTCATCAATTTCTCGTATCATACTATATTATTTGATATTTTTAGAAACTTTTCATTTTTGTTCTTGCTTAGAAAATGATGCTATAAATACCTGTGGATGTACTTGTCAAAATAATATTTCCTCAATTATTGGCAGTTGGTACATTTTAAGTGGTAGAACATAACCATATTTTGCTTAGCCAGAGGTTATGTGTAAGTAACATGAAAATACAGTGTGTTTTTTTTCATTTCTATTTGAACCTTTCTTTTTTTTTTCAAAGTTAAACTTTAGATTCACTTTTGCTCTTGTTAGTTTAAATGATAAACTATGTATAAATGTTAAGCATGGAAATATATAATTGTATTAAGCGCACATGAAAAAGTAGAGTCTTCTCTCTTCTGTCAGCTAGTAGGACGAAAAAGTTTCATGGAATTGACAGATAGCCTTTAACCCTTCACTTTATGATCAGAGAAACTGTGGTTTCAGCATTAATATTGTACTGCTAGTTAGCTTCCTGGGTCCTCTGAATTCTAATCTTTAGTTTCATGATACATTTCTTTAAATTGGAAAATAATTCATAATTAGGTGTTCCTTATGATTAGTGTACAAACCCTGTGGAAATGCCTAGCAGTGATGCAAGCCAGAAGCTGTTCTGTGCTCTCCAAGAATTTCAGAGAGAAATGCCAACAGTGTGAAATTCTCTGTAGCTTAACATATTTCCCTCAGAATCATGTTGGTCCCCCCACAGAAAACTTCCTTGCCATTAGCAACCTATCCATCACAATGTATAAAATCATGCCGAGGGCCTCCTTTTTATATAGGCAGAGATTTACATCCCGATGGCTTGGCCATTGTGAATTGTGAACATTTGTCTCTGAAATAGGCCTGTTCTCAAGTGTGTGTGTATTGAGATATCACAGAATTATAGTTCCAAATTGAGAGTGTATTTTGTCTCATGTTTTTACCAAGATAACAACTTATGCCAATTGCAAATATCCTTTTAGGGTGTGCTGCCTGTGCTGAATCTTTAGTTGCTGCAGGTTTTAAATAAAATCACTGAGAAAAATCTTGCCTTTCGCTGTCTTTCCTCAGTAGTTTGTTTTTCTCAGGTAAACAACAAAAGGGTCATAAGTGACATCAAGTGGAGCATAGCATGATTTAGTCTTTCCTATTTGAAATGAAAATACTTGTTTTCGCGGACATCCTGGTGTCTGCAACACTACATTTTTAAAGGTTTAATATAGTACCATGCAGCTGATTTAGTATAGCTCTGAACCACATGATTGTGGAAACATAATTCTCATCATAAGAATTTACTGTCCAAAGTGAGTTAAGGGAATGAAGGAAAATAAAAAAAAAAATGGTTTTCTGGCCTTATGAAAAGACAAATACTAAAGTAAAATAAATTCTTCCATATTTATTAAAACCAATTAAGGGAGGTTTTTTTGTTTTTTGTTTTTTTTTTTTTTTTTTTTTTTTTTTGGCTTGAAAGCTGTAGCATTATCAATACAAATCTCCCTTTTGCAGTTTCAAAGCTTTTTTTTTTTTCTAGTTTCTCTGTTTTCTGGGATCACAGTGCCACTAAGAGAAATTGGACTTTTGCCTGGTGGTTATGGAATAACTTCCTTTTGCTCCAAAATATTATGGAATGAAGAAGATATTGTATTGGTCTTCTGCCCAGAAAATGATGCCTCATTCTCCGATTATGCAGTTCGCTATTCCCTATTTGGTAACCCCAGATTGTCATATGTGGCTTAATTCAATGATTCTCAACTGCTGGTTATTGTACCCATACGGGAACATGGGGCAATCTCTGGAGACATTTTTAGCTGGCACCACCAGGGGCGGTGCTATTTGCATTGAGTGAGTGGAATGCTGTTCAGCATCCTACGATGCACAAGCCAAACTCCCACAATAAAGAATTATCCAGGCCAACATGTCAGCAGTGTGGAGGTTGAGAACCTCCATCTAATGTTTACTGCACTGCATTGTAACCATTTGTTTATATGGTGTCTCACTTCTATTGGCTTGTAAGAGTTTTAGTGCGTGAGGGGTAGTTGGCTGCCTCTGGAGATATCCTCAGCGTGATAGACGTTCCATGAATATTGAACACTGAATGACTCTCAAAGGTGAGTCTGACTCATTGTTATGTATTAATACTTTTTCTCCATATACTTATTGGAGATGTTTGCGATACTTTTATATTGACATTTGCACGCAAAAAAATCGCACAAGCCTTAAGTGTACAGGTCAATAAGTCATTAGAAAAGGAGCACATCGATCTAACTACTTCACAGACCAACATATAAATGAGGCCATCCTCCCATAAATAACATTTCCCAAATACCACTTCTTACCTCCTCTCCACTGGTAATTGCCATCTTGATTTCCAACGCCAGTGTTCCTGTTTTAAAATTGTTTCCAGGGTGCCTGGGTGGCTCAGTCGGTTGAGTGTCCGACTTTGCCTCAGGCCATGATCGCACAATTCGTGGGTTCGAGCTGTGCTGACAGCTCAAAGCCTGCAGCCTGCTTCAGATTCTATGTCTCCCTCTCTCTCTGCCCCTCCCCTGCTTACCCTCTGTCTCTCAAAACTGAATAAATGTTAAAAAAAATGAAAAAAATAAAATTGTTTTCTGGTTCAAAATCACAGCGTGTCTATGAGACTCATCCAACTTGTATGTAGCTTAGCTGTGAGTTGTCCATCCATTGCCTTAAACTTGAACTATAGGATACATGATCATAGTCAAAGATATGCAAAATAGTCCTTTTTCCTACTCCAGCATAGATATAGTTTACAAGAAATCTGTTGCTATTTGTGATTTAAAAAAAAAATCCGAAAAACGCTAATGTCAGTGACAGGTAAAATTTTAATGGCAAAAGGGACTTGTGTTTTATTTTATTATCTTCATAGGCTCCCATTGTTTTAAACCTTTCTGATTCTGCTCTGATAACGTTAGTTAATCACTGTGACTTAATTTCACAACAGCTAATGTTAAATAGGGGCATTTATTACTTGATTTACATCAACTACTTCTCCCCACCCCCAGCACACATAGCGCCTCTATGCTCAATTTACCTACTGACCTTTTATTTTGAGCCTGTCAACCGTATGTGTAGACTATTGTTTTTTTCTTTATTTTCCTTATTCAGATCATCTTTATTTCACCTCAGATGGTAGTTCATTTTTTTTTCCAGTTGAACATTGTGCTTCTACAGTCATATAGTAATAACATGTGATAGCCATGTGTGCATGGGGAGGGGAGTCTTGTTTACTATGTAGTGTGTAATTTCATAATGACTACCTAAAACATTATAATCTTATAATAACATTATAGAATTTTAAGGCTTCATAAAAATTTATGAATAAATTAGTACAATACTCTAATTTTATTGGGGAAATCCATGGGACAATTAAAAGTGGTTTGCCACAAAGGAAATGGCTACTTACTTAGTAGTGGGGCTGAGACCAGAGCTCTGGGATCTGGGCTTACCATCACAGGCTCTTCCAATAGCGAATCACATGATGAATAAATAAAGATGGATATGACATTAAAGGGATTGAATTGTGAAATTTTTTAGCGTATGTACGGGACCATAATCTCCAGTAGCCAGAAAAAACCCACATAGGAAATATGCTTTTCTTCCACATAGAAGCATATAAGCAGACATTCTTAACTGCCTTGCACAATTGTAGGTATGAAACATCTTCAGGTTTAAAACACACACACACACACACACACACACACACACTTAATTTATTGTTACCAGAAGAATAAATTCTAAAAGAGAAACAGAACTGATTTTTTCTGTTTTAGCATGTGTGTATGTGTGTGTGTGTGTGTGTGTGTGTACCTGTATGTAGGGGGTTGGTAGTGGTGATGGTAAAATAACCCAGAATTACATACTGAGAGGTTGTTTTGTTTTGTTTTGTTTTTTAAATGAGTGATGTTGGCACATGTCTATTTAAACAAATCGGTTCCCCATTGTGAGGGAGTCTTTGATGAGAACCAGAAAAATCAAATTCAAGTAAAAAAGTGGGAAGCAGCACAAAAAGCCCTTTAAAATTTCCCATAATGTGAGTACTACTCGCATGTTTCCTTTGACGAGCGGTTCCGCTAACAGCTTAATATTTGCCACTGCTCATAGTCTAGAACATAGAAAGTAGGTTTCTTTTCCATTGCCAACTTCCCTCACTTTGTGATTGTTACGGGGAAGACTACGTTGAAAAGATTTCTGAGGCCAGCTGCAGATTTGTTAGGGAGTGGAGGCAAACATGTTACGTAGGTGCCTTCTCGCTGGAGACTAAAAGCCCAGTGTTTCTGTTTCGTTCTGACCACGTCTGTATGAATTTCTCATAGATATCTCAATCTGAGCAGATCCAAAAAGGAACCTTTGGTCTTTTTCCCTAGGCTGCTTCACCAACACACACACACACACACACACACACACACACACACACACGTAAACATAATGTAAACATAAATATATATGTTTATATATATTTTTCTCTCAGTATGTGTGTGAGACAACTGTCCCAGTCGTTGTCCACACCAGTAACTAGGAGTCACGGCTGTCGGGTCTTGTCATCCTACCTTTAAATAATCACCAACTCCTATACAGTCCGTCTCTCCAAAGATCCTGAATGCATCCCTTTCTCTACATTTTTCTATATCCACCCCAGTACCAGCCTCCAGTACGTCTTACCTGTATTGCTCTGAGAGTGTCCATCGTGATCTTCCTATATTCACCTGCTGTTTCCCAATTCGATTCATACACCAAAAATGAACCTAGATGATCTCAAAATACAAATCTAGCTCCATCTCTGTCCTATATAAAGCCCTCACAAGCGCACCACTTGCCAGAGGATAAAGGTGAAAATGTGTGAAATGGTCTATAATGCCATATTTAGTCTGATCTCCAGCTATTTCCCTAGAATTGCCTTAGGCCTCTTCACTGGGCATCATCACTTGGCATCATCCCCACTGGCTTGTTCAGCTTTTGAGATATACCAGCTTTCTTTTCTCCTCAGATCATTCATACATGCCTCCCTCCCTCCCTCTCTGCAAACCTCTTCCACGTTTATGTCATTTAGTTCGAAATCTCTTCCTTCTCTTTGAACTCACAGCTTCAACGTCAGGGAAACTTTTCCTGACACCCCAACTTCGGTGAGTTTTCTCCAGTACATACACATATCATTTTCTTGCAGTCTTTATTTTACACAATTTCGATTAAAGTCTAATCTGATTGATTATTTATTGAAGATTTGTGTTAGTCTCCTATAGCTGCCGTATCAAATTACTACAAATGTAGTGGCTTAAAACAACACAGACTTACTGGTTTGTAGCTCTGCAGGTCAGAAATCCTAAGTATACCTTACAGGGCTGCAATCAAGATGCGGGCAGCACCGTGTTTCTTTCTGGAGGCTGTAGTTTTGACCTTTGCATGTTGCCCAGTACGGTGTAACACTTCAAAAATATTTGTTGGATGAAAGAAAGAATTACTATAGTCCAATTATTATCGGTTATCAATGATTCCAGAGGTAGGTCACAAGTCTTAGGGTGGGAATAGACTGGATACTTATTAGGCTCCCTCAAGCTATTATGGAGAGATCCAGTGGAAATGTTTGAAACTTTCTATCCCAGTCATCCCATATTCTTTTGGAATTAAAAAAACAAACAAACTCTGCAGTTTATTTTGGAATGCTTGTTGGTTCTCTTCAACCCCCACCAGAATGAATTTCATAATTATATATTCCGCACAGAAATATCAACATAAAATGTGCTTTCCTGAAGCGTGCAGCTGCTATCACTGAGGCTGAGTGTAACTCAGACATATGCTGGGTGGCAGCAGATAAGTTTGGAATTAGTTGTGATAGGTAATCCACAAAATAGCTAGACCGCATGCCAGTAATCAAGAATTCACTGTAATTACTTTAATCTGTAATCGGCTCAACGCAGTGCACAAAAGACTGGCAGAGGAATTCTGCAACTAGAGAGGAAGTTGGTTAATTATTCCAAGACCATTTCTTTGTTCTCACATTGATTTTGAATTATATGACCTTTCCATTCATTTATTTATATACTTATTCATTCAGTGGAATGTGTTAATTACATTAGGAGCATATTAATTACACTAGACACAAAAACCAATATAACATGTCCCCTCACTTCACAGTATTTTCAGGCTCGTAATGAGAGACAGACGTGTAAGCAAACCCATACGTGCAATATTACTTCCCTTTCTTCCTTCCTTGAAAAAAAGAAGCGGTAGGCTCAAAATTAATAAACAGTTATGCTGAGGCAGTCCTTTAATTCTGTATTAGAAAAACAAATTATTGGAAAACACACACACACACACACACACTCACCACATCACATAGTTGTCAAGGATACCAGCTTAGTGTACTAGAGAAAATAGTGAGATTTATTTATTTGTTTTATTCCTGAATCTGTGACTACATATACGAAACTTAAAACAGATGATAGGCTATCTATTGTACAAGACAATCAGTCCACAAAAATTAGATGCCTTTGTGTTATTCTCTTTAAACAAGTTGTCTTACACTGTTAATGAAAAAGTTTGCATTTTCCAAGTTCAGCTGAGGAAACTCCTGATGCTCTTCCATATTCCATATTGCCTGAATCCTGTGACCTGGTCCAGAACATCCCAAAGCGAATACGTGCAAAAGTCCTTGCAGGCCGGATCAGGGATGGAGTCTGACAAGATGCTACCTGATAGAGATAAGAGGAAATGTTTAAGAAGGCCATGTTCAAATGCAGATTAAGGGAGATAAACTTTGAAAGCAACATGGATAAAAAAAATCTTCAGAACTTTGTGTGATTATAAGTTTAACATAAGTTAGCACTGAGTGTAGCTTTCACAACAAAATGAGTTCATGTGATTTTTGTCTGCCTGATTAAGATTATAGCGTATGAGAAAAAGGAGCTGATAGATGGTCTCACACTGGTCACACCCCACTAGTTGTATTGTTATTAGAGGAGGTCATCACGAAGGCATGACCACTGGTTGACCAGCAAGCTGGACCCTGGAAATGAGGCTTATAACCCCCTCTCCTGTCCTTGGAATGCAAGTTCTGCCCACTGTGCCCATAGTAAAAGCCATCTTCAAGGACATAGCCTTGAAAGAGCCATGTGTGTTTGAGACCATCTGGGTGATACATGGGACTGAACCCAAGTAGGGCCTCTGTATACACTGGTAAGATTGTGATGTCCCGGGCAGAAGTCTACTTGTCTTGCATCTGCCCAAGACAAGACTCATATGTAAGTCCCCCTGCTTATTAAACCCACCACTTACCATTTTGGGGTGGGGGAGGGATCTGCCTTTTTCTTCCATTTCTTCCATCTCTTCCTGCCCTTATGTATGGGGGCCAGTTGCAAATTTCAGCTGGAAAGTTCTCAAGGTTTCAGACTAACAACTGTGCTTAATTTTATCCATCTCATGTCACAAATTACATAATACACTCAAAAATTGGAATTATTTTTAAGAGGTAGGAAATCAGGGTGGTAAAAGGGCCAATCAAAGAAAGGCTGAAGATATTAATAATATTGGACTTGGAGAATATAAGACTTGGGATATTTATAAGGTGTCATTTATTCAATTTCAAATATTTGAAGATCTGTCATATTCAGGAGTCATTAGCTTGTAGTACCTAGGATAGTAACAGAAGTTAGAAGAAAACTGCCTTCTGATCAGTATTAGAACATTTAAATGGGACATATCCAAAATAAAATAGGAATACTGGCAAATACTGAGTGCCCATCTCTTAGGGATTTTAATCAGAGACTGGACTATCATTTGGTAGATGGCTCAATGAATTTCATAAAGAGGACTTGAGCTTCTAAGCAACGATTCCTTTAATGATATTAAACATCAACTAGTAATCTTATAGAGTTCTAAGAGCTCATGAAATTAGGCCATGAGACAGCAATTGAAGACAAGTCATCATTTATAAATATTCTTAATGATTTATAAGGCATTATATTTTGAGGAAAATTACCTTAGAAAAGAACTGATAGAAATGCATATGCCTTCTATCTTTCCAATATAGTCAGTATTTTCTGTGGTGATGAGTAATTGACTCTCGGGTTAGGTACCAGCCGAAGTAATTGTCATACATGTAGAATACATTGCATGAAAACTATGTGTTATTTGACCCTTGAATTACAGTTGTCATGGAAAGAGTCTCATGTGCTGGGAGAAGGTTGGCACCAAGGTGACCAAGGGAAAAGCAGATTCATTCCGATCATCTCAGTCACGTGTTGGGTTATATAGTGTCACATATATAGTCACATAGTGGAAAATTGGACAAAATCTTTGACACAGTCTCTTCTCTCTCTCTTTTTTTTTCTGATCTCATATAGCTAAATTCCCATTTGTCAAGTGAACATGATATGCCTCCATTTTTGTCTTTTAAAAGTTCTCTTATTAACTCTTATTCTTGAGCTATTTCTGCTTGGTACCACATGTCTCCTTCCAGTTTGCCTCACCATTTGCCTACCATTTGCCACATTGCTTCACTGGGCAAAATGAATGATGCTGCTATTTCCAACCTAAAGGGCTATATTAGGAAGCTTAACTCTATTTATATGTTGGTAATGAGGGGTGGTTTGAGAAATTTAATTTCACTTATTACATAACAGGTTTACTTACTACCTAACAAACCTAAATAATTTCATTAAATTCTTTGAACTTCCCCAAGAAAGAAGTACAATTATTATTAACATGGTAAATTTAAAGTAATGGATGCTTATCTAGTTTGTGTATCTAAGATTGAAACAGAAAAACTGAGATTTGTTTGATCCCAAAGTCCATGTGCTTTCCATTACAAACTCCTGCCTTCCTTATTTGACTTAGGGATTTTTAATAGAGGCATTTTTAGGCTGATTGCTATAACTTTAGAGCAAATTTACTGCAGTTTCTACCATTTCTGCTCAATTTTTCAGGTTGCATTTTTGTGAAATGAAGCGAATGGATATTTTGCTTACACAGCTTTGCTAAGCAATAATTTGCTTTCTAGCCATGACCATAAAAGGAAAACACTTTCCACAAATAGTATCTTGAGCAAAAAAGTATTGTTCCTTTTGATGTGTTTTAACTCCTTTCTCTGAAATCCTTACATGGTAAACTGGAATAAGACAATAATTTCCAGAAAAATAGGGCTTGAAGAAAGACAGATAAAGCCCTCCCGTGGCCAGTGAAGAAGTTTCTGCATGCGACCTTCATTTGATAGGGCAGCAAACTTGCTGTTCTTCCCTGCCTGCCCCCACCGCACCCCACCCCACCATCGAATATAGAGCTAGACAAAAAAGAGGAACAAGAAAGAAATGAAATACAGCTTTGCCCTTAAGTATGAGTTAACACTAAAATCCATGGGGTAGAAACAGGAAATTTTTCAACACCTTCCTTTGCTACTATTCAGATGGAGTTGAAGCTTCTGTTTGCCTAGGGTGATGAGATCAAATTGATATGTCAGCCCAGGCTATCTATGCAGGTCCTAGATCAGAGCTCTGCAGCTTTCCAGAAACACGGCCATAGAGTGAGAATTATTGCTGGTTTGAACTTTCAGTTCTGATTTGATTCATTTATCCCATGTATTATTAGCCTCTTTGTGTTAAGGTACAAGAAGGTGGGGCTGGAGGTGAGGGGCCAATTTAATTTTTCCCTAAACGCCCCCCCTCCCCAGTAAATCATTTCAGTTTTTAAGAATACAGTCCAAGCAGGGAGAAAATATATAAGGTTTGTGGTATGCTTTGTGATTATCTGGAACATTTGTCATACAATCTAGGGCATCTAACAATAAAATAGTTGTTTATCAAGAGCAATGGAATGGTCTCTCTGTTGATATGGTACAATAACTTTGCATTCATACTTTTCATGTTTTTCTCTGGGTCTCATCACCTAAGCTCCGTGGGGGAAGGAAGGCATGTTTTATACATCCGTGTATCCATCTGAGAGACTGGCACAGTGCCTTTCACTTGGTGGGAGCACACAGAAGGGTTGGTGATTCATTGGTATTGCCACTTTCCTTGTGGGAAAGGAGAAGACAGAATGCACGAGTGATGTCGAATATGCCTATTTTTCCCTGTCACCCATATGGATCACCTGAGGGGAAAATAACATTCATTTTTCAGTCTGATTGTAGGGCTACTGAAAAAAGCTGTTTGAATTTTATCGGGGATGGAGTTCTCATTTTGAGGAAGTAACGTATAGTCCCAGATTAGGACACAGTTTAAAAATTGCATGGTATTTTTAATATATGTTAAAATTTAGGGCTGTCAGTCAGGCTGGTGTTTCTATAAGAGGATGTCACAAAATCTTTCCCTAAAAGAGGCTCAAATTTGAAGCCACATTAGTTATTATTAATAGTTATTATCCATCATTACGTGTCTTGTAAAATCCATCATTTTCACTACTTTTCAGTAGTGCTGTCAGAAATGTATTCTGACAGAAATAAAAATTCATGCACTACTAACTAAGACTTCAGTTAATGATACCAACTGTTATGAATATTCACTTTTTAAAACTATCATTTCTGGGGAAATTCTATATGCCAGGCATGGTGCTAAGTGTTTTACATACATCACCTCATTTAATATCTATTATAATGCTATTTTAAGATGAAGAAATGGTGATTTAGGTTCATTTGCATGTTAGGATCACACAGAACGTTACAGTTTGCAAAACCCCAATTTTAACCATTGCACTGTTGACTTACATTTCTTGCTGAATTGTCCACCTTTTCCCAAGCACTTAGGAACAGGCACTGTAGATTTTCTGATTGAGCCACTTCGACGAGTTACCGTCAGTGCCTTCCATTTTATGATGCTTATTCAAATATTTCTGTTTGTGTAATGAGAATTCCTTGTGGTTAATTTTTTCCCCTATTCTTTTATGTCCTATGTGCACTTAAACCATAAAACTGAATGATAAACCCTCTGATGGAAAAAAAAAAAAAAAGAAAGAAAAATCTATGCTTATGTAAGCGAGACTGATGAAAGCCAGGATCTCATATTGAAAATTCTTGATCCCTAGCATAAGCCTGTTGTCTTAGAATCAGGAAAACAAAAGCAATTTGTTCTTTTACTTATGAGCACATCCAATGTAAAGCTGTCAAACCCCAAAGTGTTGCAATGCATCTGCATAGCCATATGTGGACAGATGTTTTTGTCCGTAACTCTAGCTTCTCTCACGTATAGTGTGACTTCCGCTCTAAGATGTTTTTCTTTACTTTTTTCGGTTTTATCTGCAGAAATAGTTCACCCATATGAAAAAGAATTAGTAAAATGAAAAAGAGTGGATTAAAAATATACCAAATCAAATGAAAGCCGAAGATGTTACCAACTTTTTTTTTTTTTCTCCAGCTAGTCATGGAGAACATTATCATCTCGGATTCCTTCTGTCAGATAGCACAGAAATATTATAAGATATATTGCCAGTTCCAGGGTGATAGCAGAACCACTGATTCTGTAGCAGCAACCTCCCCAGGAACAGATCTGCCATCTCGTTAGGACTTCTTATAAAAAAGGGCAAGGGAAATATTATCAAAAATCAGTAGGTAAAGTGTAATTTAGCCTATGCAAATTCAGGAAAGAATCAAGCTGACTTACTCAAAAAAAAGAACAAAACTTAGAATATCTCATTTGGAAATGTTCTCATTTGGCATCTCATCTTCCTTTATTCAAGGCAGGTGACTGTTCTTTCTGATCCTGGATAGCTTCTGTGGAGTTGGAGCACTAAAGACCCATCTTTGACAAACACTGCTAAGTGTGATGTTCCGTCTAGGAAGTACAAAAATAGCACCCATCCATTTCCCTGTGGCGCACATGGAAAGATCGCATTTCGGTGGCATCGTTTGGAGGCCATTGCTTGCAGAAGGGAAAGCTGTCCGTGACTCATTTGTCCTAACCTCTTGTCTGGCAATGGTTTCAGGCAGTCTTGGTGGTGCATCACTTTAGTCTTTGGGGTGCTTTTCTTTCTCAGTTGTCCAGAACTGAGTCTTATCACTAGATTTTGTACTTCATGTTCCTGGGAAACTTCTCTGATGGCCAAAAGTCTGAGAGTTCTCATTTTTTGTTCACCACAGAGCAGCAGTTTGGATGTTCTCCTGCCATATATTTTATTTGGCTTCATTTTGGAGTTTATACTGATGGCAGGTGTTGCTTGAATTTGGGCTGCTATGCTCCTGAACTTACATTGGTGATGTTTTTCCTCATTTGGTTTTACAAATATTTATAGGGCAATCATAATATAATACCTATAGGGTGTTCGAGTTCTAGAAATGGTGAGAAACTTGATTTTGTGTTTGACAGCTCATGTGGTTGATGTAAGGCTAGCTGATATAACAACAACAACAACAACAACAACACACCATTTAGGGGCTTAAACTAATGGAAGTTGCTTTTCTCTCACATAGAGACCAGGTGGCAGAGAGTAAGGTTTTGTCCAGGCACATTTTCAGGGCCCAGGCTCTTTCCATCTTGTGACCGGCCTCCCCGCCCCGCAACCGGGCTGCTGAGCCATTGGCTAGATCTTCTGAACGCAGTCTGAAAAAAGCAGATTGCTTTTTTTCCTGCCACTTTGGCCATATTGTTCCCATTAATACTCTATTGATGGGTACAAGTTATATGGCCCCAAATGAAACCATTGGGGTAGGCAAATGTAGTCTCTGGCTGGGCAGTCACCTCCTGATTATAAGTCTACTAAAAAATACAAATTGTTGATGGTTAGCTGGCAATCCTCTGATGCACTGTTTAAGTAACGTAGCGCTACCCTCTGTCTCTACATATCAAGAAAGGAATTTATATTAGTTTCTTAGGGCTGTCATAATGAATCATCACAAAATGGTCACTTAAAGCAACAGAAATTTATTATCATACAGTTCTGGGGGATAAAAGTCTGAAATCAGGGTGTCTGCGACTCAGAGTCTGTGACTCTGAGACTCTGGATAGGATGTTTCCTAACTTCCAGTGGTTAAGTCCTTGGAGTTCCTTGACTTGGAGCTATATTACTCCAATCTCTCCCTCCATCATTACATGACATTCCCTCTGTGTGTCTCTCTCACAATTACTCCATTCTGTCATTATAGCATGAAAGCCATAGATTGCTAAGTGAGCATGGTCTATATAAGCTCCAATAAGACTTCATTTATTAAAAAAATGGTGATAGGCTGGATTTGGCATGTGGGAAGTAGTGTTTGGACCCCTCTGCCAGACTCGGGTCCATTATAACCTGGTTGTGAACACTGTGATATGAATTCCAGCTTTGAATTCAGACACACATACATTCAAATTCCAGCCGTCCTCGAGTAGCTGTGACCTTGAATGGCTTAACCTTGGTAAATACTAATACCTCATCAACGAAATGTGGACAATTCACATAAACCATCTACATAATGCCCAGCTCTTCGGAGGCATTCACATGAAGCTGTCTATATAGATCTTCTTCTGTAAAGGCAGCATAACAAAATGAATGCAAGCAAGAACTATGAAGCCAGAAAGACCCTTTTCAGTGTTTGATCTTGGGTGGGTTCTTTTATATCACTGTGCTTTATTTTTCTCGTTATTAAAATGGAGATAATGATAGAGCCTATCTTTTATCTTGCTTATGAGAATTCACTTCGTTAATACATGTAAAGCAATTAGACCAGTGCCTGGCAGTTAATAAGCACTCAGTAAATGTTACCTACTCATATTGGCCATCATTGTTATAATTGGTTTCCCTTGTTACTCAGCAATAGGATGCATTATTGAATTTTATTTTTGCTGAATTTATGTCAAAGAGCGAACTCAATGAATACATGATGATTGTTTGGGCCTAAGTAATTTCTTTTTCTGATTTATCAGTTATATTAGGATAAAAGAATAGTTTCTCTTTTATTCTGTATCCTACTTCTGCACAAGGAAGGAGGATAAACGCATTAGATTGTTCAGGAAACCACTTCGTGTTCCAGCTACATTATGCCTAAAGTGTTTTATTCATGTTACAATAAGGATTTAAAGGAAAATGGACTTCAATGAATTGAAGTTTGCTCTAAGTAAATTTTTAAAAATAATATTTATCTATTATATCTGAGGATTTTGATGCCATTTTAAAATCCTTTCAAGCAAAACAAATGTATAAAATTGGGTAAAGTTTTGCTAATGTATGCTTGAGAACTTTTCAGGAATTTATGGCAGAGATAAAGTTCTTGGGCGCTATACTTTCCTTGGTTACATTGACTTAATGATCTTTAGAAACTTGCCTCATTCTATTGGAAACAAATAAGGATGAAGACTTATCAGAAGAATTAGAGTGTGACCTAGAATTGGAATTAGAGTAGTAAATCAGAAAATTGCTAATAAAAAATGTAAACTTTTGGTGTTAGTAACTTAAAAATATAGGGGCGCCTGGGTGGCGCAGTTGGTTAAGCGTCCGACTTCAGCCAGGTCACGATCTCGCGGTCCGTGAGTTCGAGCCCCGCGTCGGGCTCTGGGCTGATGGCTCGGAGCCTGGAGCCTGTTTCCGATTCTGTGTCTCCCTCTCTCTCTGCCCCTCCCCCATTCATGCTCTGTCTCTCTCTGTCCCAAAAATAAATAAACGTTGAAAAAAAAAATTAAAAAAAAATATAAATGTGATATAGAGATATGTATATTTTTAATTGTATTTAATTTAATTAATATTTTAGTACTGAAATATAGTTGACATGCAATTGTACTTTGTTTTCGGGTGTGCAGCACAGTGATCTGATAATTCTATACATTACACAGTGCTTCTCAAGCCAAGGGTAGTTCACCATATACCATTATCTCCGTATGATTGACTATATTCTCTATGCTGTAATTTTCATTCCTGTGATATATATATATATATATATATATATATATATAACATTTATTCAGTTTTGAGAGGCAGAGAGAGACAGAGCGTGAGCAGTGGAATGCAGAGACAGAGGAAGACCCTGAATCTGAAGTGGGTTCCAGGCTCAGCTGTCAGCACAGAGCCCAACACGGGGCTCGAACTCACAAACCATGAAATCATGATCTGAGCCAAAGTCGGACACTTAACCGACTAAGCCACCCAAGTGCCCCTATTTTATAACTGAAATTATATGCTTCTTAATTCTCTTTACCTATTTTACCCATCCCTCACCCCCTTCCCCTCCAATAACCACCAGTTTGTTCTCTGTATTTATGGGCCTGCTTCTGTTTTTCTTTCTTGGGTCATTTGTTTTGTTTTGTTTTGTTTTTAGATTCCACAGATAAGTGAAATCATTTGCTATTTGTTTTTCTCTCTCTAATATAATATAATGTGTAATGTAATTATATAGATATATAATGTAATATATCTATATAATATATATATATATTTAATATTATATATATATATTATATATATATTCTGCATCTTCTTTATCCATTCATCTATTGATGGACACTTAGGTTGCTTCCATATCTTGATTATTGTAAATAATGCTGTGATAAATGCAATGGTGCCTAGATCCCTTTGAATTAGTTTCACGTTGTTTTCTTTGGGTAAATAATCAGTAGTGGAATTACTGGATAGTGTGGTATTTCTATTTTTAATTTTTGAGCTACCTCTGTACTATTTTCTAAGTGTATTTCTAAATAATGACAAGGACCTGCAGAGAACTAATTGTGATCATCATTCAGCTAGGTTCCCGCTTTCCTTAAAGTGAAAGGAATTGTTAGACGTATTCTCTGTTGTTCAGTTGGTGATCTCACAGTATATTCATAGGGTCATGAGGCTCAGTTTAAAATTAAGTATTTCGGGGCGCCTGGGTGGCGCAGTCGGTTAAGCGTCCGACTTCAGCCAGGTCACGATCTCGTGGTCCGTGGGTTCGAGCCCCGCGTCGGGCTCTGGGCTGATGGCTCAGAGCCTGAAGCCTGTTTCCGATTCTGTGTCTCCCTCTCTCTCTGCCCCTCCCCCATTCATGCTCTGTCTCTCTCTGTCCCAAAAATAAATAAAAACGTTGAAAAAAAATTAAAAACAAAAATAAAATTAAGTATTTCTAGTTTTATTTGTTGAAAATGACATGTAATATGACCCATGCTCATAATGTAAATACCACCTGGCACTGGTTTGGATAAATTCATATCCATGGAAATAACAGTCTTGTGTTTTTGTTACTTGTTTATATTTGCAGACTTTTTTTTAATTTTAAGGAATAAAAGTTTGAAGAGCTTTAATAATACTTGAAAGCTCTCTGTAAATTAATGGCTCAGAAAGTGCCTAATTGTTCCAGTTGTACTACATAAATTTTAAAATATTAAACTTGGACTAAAGGTTTATTGTTTACCTTATTTGGAGACTTCGTGACTCTTTATCTTCTCACATTGATTTTTTAGTCCGCTCCCCTCTTTCTATCACATGCAGAGACTACTTTGGCCTCATTAGGCCACTTAACATTTATTCTTCAGTTATGGTTATTGGAGCTTTATATTAATTAATTTATATTATTTGCTTATTTGCTTGCTTGCTGACTGTGGCTCCTGAATATATATCATTGCTTGTATTAACTCTCAGACTTAGTATATCATACAAATACCCCCATCTTCATCCATTCTTTTTTTTTTTTTTCCCCAGTCTGCATTCATTTTTTTCCCCCAGAGTTTGTTGAACTCTCAGCTCCTCCTAAACCATAAGTATTTTAGAGTTGGAGAATGTATTCATTTTCTAGGGCCGCTACAACAAAGTGCTATAGACTGGGCATTCTACTTTTTTTAAAGATTTTGTTTTTAAGTAATGGCTACATCCAACCTGTGGCTCAAATCCACATGCCAAGATCAAAAATCGCATATTCCACTGACTGAGCCAGTCAGGTGCCCCCAGAATGGGTGTTTTCTTATTTAAAATTTTTTTTTCAACGTTTTTTATTTATTTTTGGACAGAGAGAGACAGAGCATGAACGGGGGAGGGGCAGAGAGAGAGGGAGACACAGAATCGGAAACAGGCTCCAGGCTCCGAGCCATCAGCCCAGAGCCTGACACGGGGTTCGAACTCACGGACCGCGAGATCGTGACCTGGCTGAAGTCGGACGCTTAACCGACTGCGCCACCCAGGCGCCCCAAGAATGGGTGTTTTCAACAACAGACATTTATTCTCTCACGGTTCTGGAGGCTGGACGTCTGAAATGAAGACGTTCTTTTCTGAAGGCTGTGAGGGAAGGGCTATTTCAGCTTTCTTTCCTTCGCTTGTGTGGCCATCTTCATGACCATGCTGTGTTCTTCCTGGATACCTATTTCTCCGTGCCCACATTTCTCTCTTTTATAAGAATGCCAGTCATATTTAATTACAGTCCACCCTCATGAGCTCATTTCAACTCGATTACCCCTGTAAAGACCCTATCTCCAAGTAAGGTCACATTCTGAGGTGTGGGGCGTTAGGACTTGAACACATATATTTAAGGGAGACATAGTTCAATTCCTAAACAAGACTCTCTCAAGAACTACCTTTTTCTTGTTAAAGATGAGATGAGGGAAATTAATTTACTAGTCTAAACTTAGACATTGTGTTTGTGGCAGTCAGAATAAGAATCTTCATTTCTATTTTTTCCACATTTTCCAGAGTATCCTATTAGCCTTCTCACAGCTTAATGCATCAGTCTATTCTACCCCAAATAGACTGAAAGCTTCTCAGCATTGAACTCACTCAGGTTACTCTGAATTTACGCGAAAGTGATTGAGGGTCCTTTGAGTCTATACTTGCTTTGTTGGCTCTCAGCTTAAGATTCTTACTTGAAGAATTCATTAATCCAATTTTCTGTGTACCTTCTATATATAGTTACCATGTCTTCAGTCGGCAGAGATTTATTAAGAAAGCAGTGGTCCTGGTGCTGGCTAGACTTTAGGCTGTTAATTTCAACAGGGACTGTGAATGTTCTCTTCTGTCATATGAGGTAGGGTGAAAATTAGTTTCACCGGTTTTAAGTAGTGTGCTGTTGAACAGTTATGTAAGTAATTTCTGAGGTTTTATTGTTCTCCAAAGGGCATTTGCGACGTCTAACCAACAATGTCTGTAACATTACTAAGTACTGAAGGTGTTTCTGTGCTGTCCGTGAAGAGTGTCCGCCATATGAAATTCAAATCACCTTCCCTTCACCTCATCCTTGGTCATTCACATGTTTATCAGTCAGAGAAGGTAACAGATTGCAAGGTGCATTAACATCAACCGGTAGTATTAATATGCTCATCTTTTATCATCTAGGGAATAAGAGGAAATCACATCAGAATGGAAATTACTTATAGGCAAAGTTGCAGTAAACATATGTCAGGTGTGTGATATATTAAATGTATATTTATCTCAGGCTTAATGTACATAGGATGTGAGAAGTCAAAACAACTGTTCTCATTATTACCTTTTTGTATTTAAGATCCAAACATGTATTAGAGATTGTGTAGATGATAATAGTGTAGATGTACCCATTAGGCTGAACACAATCAGAAGGATAATTTATGATAATACAGTGCATTTGCATTATAATATTGCATGTAAATTTTAAGCTACATTTGTTAAGAGCTTTACTTTGAAAATGGTTTAGACCCCAGAGAACGGGTATTTACTTGCAAAACACAAGGTAGAGATGTAAGTCATTTTCCTGTGAGGCATATTTCATAACATGTTTGTGCACCCCCTTGATGGATATAAATGTTTTGTTTTCAATTTATGGCCTTCATAAAATCTCCTTAGTAATGACTGATGGGTATTTGAAAGGTCTAAGAAATTTTTTTTGTGAGGACGCAGACTAGAGCATGTAGTTTGGGGAGGGTGACAGGAATAGAGGCAAAAGGGGAAAAAAGAAAAAAAAAAGTAAAGAAAGGAGAAGAAAAGCTTGACAGGCCAAGGCTGAGCAGAAGAAGTTGGACCGATGTGTGGAGAGCAAATGCCTGTTAGCGAGGATAAGAACTCTCTATCTGGTGTCAAAATCAGAAAATAATTAGGGAAGAAACGTGAAAAGTGTCAGGAAGAGGTAAGAGTCTTATAAAAAGGAAATTATTCTGGCACTCTCATTGTGTATTGATTAGTGAGAAATGAGTGGTAAGAAGAGGAAGTTGTAGGCATCAAAGAAAAATATGCCTTAGGCAACAATGCTTGTGCTTAATAAAAATAAAATAAAATAAAATAAGTCTTGACCTGAAAGAAACGAGGCAGCCAGCCAATGATGAAGACAAATCAGTGATCTCGCTGCCTCTTCAGGGCCCACCCTCCCCTCCACAGTAGCTGCACACACATACAGTAAATCTCGGACACCGGTGCTCAGGAATATTACTTTAAATTCTATCCTCTTACCTTTCTCGTAATCTATTTTTTTTTAAGATTGAATTCTTCCTATTTTTATATTGGTTGTCCTACAGAATTCATTGGAAAACTCAATGTGTCCCGCTTTAGGCAGAAACTTTCCATTCCTGGACAATTTATATAGGAATCAATAGATGGGAATGGTAATGCGTCACCGCTTTCTTCCCTGGATATGAAAATTCAGTTGGTTAGATGTGTGACATTTTTGGAAGACAATTACTTATTTTAAAATGGAAATTCAGGGGCGCCTGGGTGGCGCAGTCGGTTAAGCGTCCGACTTCAGCCAGGTCACGATCTCGCGGTCCGTGAGTTCGAGCCCCGCGTCAGGCTCTGGGCTGATGGCTCAGAGCCTGGAGCCTGTTTCCGATTCTGTGTCTCCCTCTCTCTCTGCCCCTCCCCCGTTCATGCTCTGTCTCTCTGTCTCAAAAATAAATAAATGTTAAAAAAAAATTTTAAAAATGGAAATGCAGATCTCTAGGGTGCTTTACTTTATTTTGCTGATAGCAAAGGTAATCTACCATGAAAAAAATGTATGGCAGGAGCTGATAAGTATGTTTGCATTAGGAGGAAGAAAGTTGGAGGAAGAGCCACAAATACTATATGGATACGATAAGATATAGGCTCATTTGTTGTGACACACGCCTAAATAATGTCAGCTTAAACAAAAGCAGAATGCTGTTTGTCTTTCGCACGCCACATACTGGTACAGTTGCTTGGTTCTATGATGTTGGGTAGTGGGCTCCTGTTTTCATGTTTCATCCCCCATATTGGCTTGCTGTGGTATTCATGGCTCTTCCTGATGTCTGTATTTCAACCAGTGGTAAGAGAGTAAAAAGCAAAGGATCCTTTAGAAGCCATGATCCTTTAGAAGCCGTGATCCGATTTTCATGTATCTCTTCTGTGCATGTGCTACTGCCCACAAATTAACCATGATCATACCTACCTTCAAGGGAGGTAAGGAAATGTGGTCTTGCTGACCTTCCACTGGGTAGATGTGTTGAGGAGGAGGATAGAATGGATTCTGAAGGACAGCCAGTGGCCCTGGCCCAAATCAAACTTTTAGACAGTATAGTAGAACAAGATGGAAGGAATCTGGGCACCCCAGTGACCAGCTGAACTAGAGCTGACCTACCAGCTTGGATCACTTACTTCCAGAAGGTGATATAAAACAAAGAGATTTTTGATATTTCAAGTTGCTCGCTTGTTTCATTTTTGTTTTGGTCTTTGTTTCAGTGTCCTGGTCACCAGTGTCCTAACTACCTATAGCTAGATGTGGAAACATCAGAAGTATGTCCCTTAACAATATTCAGAGAAAATATATATTAAATATTATAAGACAATTAGGGAATGGAGCAAGATTAAAACAGCTAAACTTAAAGGCTGATGGGGATTTTTCTCCAAATTTCCAGTTAATATAAAACATATTCTCTTCCATTTTTCCTCCTTCCCTCTCCTCCTCCTTCTTCCTCTCCTTCCTTCTTCCTTCCTTCTTTCCTTCCTTTCTCCCTTCCTTCCTTCCTTCCTTCTTTCCTATATGGTTCCTTCCTTTTGTTCTTCAATAAATGATCTGACCCTGATTTCCGGACATAAAAACACCAAGAGGTATTATTTTCCAGGATTAACATAATGGAATGTTAACAAAGAAGAAAATCTTTATATGAGGTAATTTTATTAAAAAAAATTTTTTTTTCAACGTTTATTTATTTTTGGGACAGAGAGAGACAGAGCATGAACGGGGGAGGGGCAGAGAGAGAGGGAGACACAGAATCGGAAACAGGCTCCAGGCTCTGAGCCATCAGCCCAGAGCCTGACGCGGGGCTCGAACTCACGGACCGCGAGATCGTGACCTGGCTGAAGTCGGACGCTTAACCGACTGCGCCACCCAGGCGCCCCTATGAGGTAATTTTAAATATGGGCACCCTAATCACCTAAGTCATACTATTGTATTTTGCAAAATTTCATCCCTGAACCCTGAATCCTTACCATTTATGTGACGATATCCTTGAAAGTTTATAAATTGGCCCTAAAGGTTCGAGTCTATCTATACTGAGCTTAATTGTGATATCATGGAGATATGCTTCTTGCATTTAATTCTCATTTGGATTATGCTTCCTGGCAGGGACCCTGACCACTGAACAATAAAGCAATTATTACCATGATGATATGCAATGTTGAGCAGATTATGTCACGGTTAATTTTACGTATTCATAACCCTGCCACCTGCAGATACTGACATTATACTGAAGCTGGTTTTCAATAAGATAAGAAGAAAATGGGAATTCTGAAACAGTATCATCCCTTTTCCCTTGATTTTCTCTTTGAAGATCAAAATTCCTCTGCTTACTCCTATTTAATAACTTTTTTTGGGGGGATTATAGACCTCCTTGAGAGTTTAAAAACAAGCTGAGGGGTGCCTGGGTGGCTCAGTCAGTTGGGTGTCCAACTTCAGCTCAGGTCATGATCTCATAGTCTGTGAGTTCGAGCCCCGTGTCGGGCTGTGTGCTGACAGCTCAGAGCCTGGAGCCTGCTTCAGATTCTGTGTCTCCCTCTCTCTCTGCCCCTAACCCACTCACATTCTGTCTCTGTCTCTCTCAAAAATAAAGAAACATTAAAAAAAATTAAAAAAAAATAAAAACAGGCTGGGACGCTTTCGCTGGCAGGGTGGGGTGGGGGGAGGGGGACCAGACATACAGTTCTGAAATATTTTGCATTAAACTTCAGTGCTTAAACTCCATTCATAATTTCTATTTCACAACCTAAAGTTTTCAATCTTCACTCTTCATTAGTTATGTTAGGTTGACTCATGGAATATTTGAATGCCTTTTAGGTAAAGGACAATTGAGGATGAATTTTAAATTCTTGGCAAAAGATAATACCTAGGCATAGTTAAAGAAAGCTGAGATCTTAACTGACTATGGTAAAATAGTGAAAACAGATGGTATATATGTTGTTTACTGTAAGGGTCTCTGATGTGTAAATTGTTATCTTCCGTAGTAGAGAAAAATACAACTGTGTAAGAAAAAAAAGAGCTTTTAATTGCTCTATAGAAAGTTTATATTGCAAAGGACTTTTCATACCAACAGCTTAATTAAAATAGTCTGAATAACCAAATCTTCGTGTACAGTTTTAAAGCAATATGTGGAATTTGTGTAACGGTTATAGGACACAGAGGTATCATAGTCATGATTCATGGAAAACCAGTGAAATCAGTATTATCATTGCTCAATATAAACACCTCTGCATTGAATTCCTAATAAAGTTCTGTATCCACTGAGGTATCATTTGCTTTTTGTCATACAACTTGAAGCAAACAAAACAAAACAAACATAAGAACAGGAGTTCTTTTCTCTCTTGAGAAGTTTGTTTTGTATTTTTTCCTTATTGTCCTACTTATTTCTTTAAGTTCCCTGAAGCCTCATAGGCCAACCAATCTTTTCTAGCAAAGATGGGAGCAAACAGTTTCCTCTTTGAGTACAAAGGGTACTACAGAGTAACAACAGTCAGAACAGGGAGGAGTGAAACAATATAATTTGTTTTTAATGTTTATTTATGTTGAGGGAAAGAGAGACAGAATGTGAGCAGGGGAGGTTCAGAGAGAGAGAGAGATACAGAATCTGAAGAAGGCTCCAGGCTCCAAGTTGTCAGCACAGAGCCTGATGCAGGGCTTGAACTCACAAACCACAAGATCATGACCTGAGCCAAAGTTGGACACTTAATCAACTGAGCCACCCGGGCACCCTAGAAGTGAAACAGTATAAAACGAACATAGAGTTGACCAAAGTGAATTGATTGACAAATTTAAGTGAACGTCTGGAGGCCATCTTGCCACAAGGATGGTTAGATCGAGGGACTCAAACAATGCCATTAAGTCTTGACAGCTTCTTGGTTCTCCTTGCTCTCTTCTGCGTTGGCCTCACTGTCTCTCTTCCATTGTAGTCTCCATAAGTGCAGACTTATACCTTCTCAACTCCCAGACCACCAGATTTTAGCTTTCATTGAACCAACTCAGATCACATACCTTTTCTGAATCAATGTATTTGAATAGGATCAGTATGGATTAACAGAATATCTTCTCAGACTAAACCAATCATTGCGGCAAGGTGGATGGGGAAAAAAAAATGACCAGGTGTTGTTATACATCCTGGAGTTGTTTGGGGGCTCAGCACATCACCACAGATCTGGGGAGTAGGAAAGGAATGGTATAGTTCTAGTAACAGAAGAAGAAGGATGGCCGTGTTACAAGTCAAAAAGAACAACTATCCACACTTGGGTAGAAATAAACATCCACATTTACAACAACTAGAGATCATTGAAGAATTTGTGTGAACTCTTGCACAAATTAGGAGGCAATTTCTCTGAGTTCTAGCTGTCTTCTGCCACCATTTTTAGCTTTGTGACTGCAGTTAGGTCTCTTAACAGCTTTGGAAGGAGGTTTTTGTGTGCCTAAAGGAGCCCTTTCATTTAAGAAATTGCTTTGCCCAGAAAATTGAAAAGTGCTTTCAATAAGTCACACCATCTGCTGTTCTCATATTAAGTTAAAACTGGCTAAAATTGAATCTTCATTTATGTGACTTGTACTTTTCACCTTCACATTTTTTTTAGCAGTGTTGTTTGAAGCTCCTTCGAAATAGTCCTTAATTGATAGGATTGGGTTTTTATGCATTGTCTTGAAGCGAAAGTTATGGTGGTTTCCCTCATTTATTTACTTATTTTTATTTTAACAGGCCTGAGATATAAATATGAGTCATGTATAAAGTAACTGACAAAAACTTTTTAACGCTAAAACACACAAAAAGAAGGACAGACTTACAGGCCACCAAGTGGGAACAGAAGTCTTAGTCTGGAGGCCACAATGGGAGGTCAGAATATCGAGAATGCCTATATTCTCCGTTGCTTCGGAAGATGTTAGCAAGAAACCACTTTTCTTTGTACCAGTTGGTAAAATAAATAAAATATTGTACTTGGTGACTGTCCCATCTCCGAGCTTCGGTCATGTGGGGAAATCAATCTTTCGTTGCACGTCTTAGTCTTTGAAGATCTGAAATAAGGCAAAAACAAAGTAAGACTTTTGCTTATGGAAGTCAATGCCTTAGCAATAGCTGCAGTTACTGGAAGTAAAGCCATGCCAGAGGTTACTAGGCACTGCTCTTTGCTGGCACACCGATATTTTCCGTATCGGTGGAGACCACCCCATTTCTCAAGCACTTCGTATTTTCCGTTTTATCACCAGTGACTCTTCTTGTCCACAAGCCCAGCCAGACGCTAGGGATGTCCTATGATCTCACAAAGTTGTGATTACTCTTTCACTGTGACAGACACTTGCCTTGTTACCTTACACTTTGCCATTCTTTTGGTCAGCCGTGGTGTCTTCCTATTAAGCACGCACATAGACGCGCGCGCGCGTGCGCGCGCGCGCGCACACACACACACACACACACACACACACATGCCCACGCTTATACCTTTCCCTTGACTATTTCTCTAAATCACTGCACCGACTTTTGCCTAAATAGCTCAGAGTCCCACGGAGGTAATTAGAGAGAAGGAATTGTTATCTTCTTTTTTATAGAGGAAAAACCCAAGGAGCATAAAATTTAATAGATGTATCAACTCACTCAGCTTGTTGGTGACGTTATAACCATCAAGCCAAATTTTCCTCGTATTTCACAGGAGTGTGAGGCAGGGCAGAAAGCTTCACACTACCTATAGGCATGCAAGTGTGTGTCTACGTGTGCATCTGTATGTATTTTTCTTTTATGTGGCTTCTTCTTGAGATACTTTCAGAAAATGTATAGGTTTAAGCAATTACAGGATTGCCTCAGTATTTGGGCATCAGAAAATATTTGTCTGACTGTTACACCAACATGAGGAATGTGACACAGTACTATGTGTTTCTAAGTTTTTTGAACGCTGCAGACATTAAGAAATACAATTTCCATGGCAACTCAGTAGACCCATGGATATACCCATGCACATAAGATTAACACTTCCATCAACCAGTAATTGCTTACACTTCATGTGATGTGCACTAATGTTTTTTCCTGTCTTCTATTCTTTTTTAAATCCCGGTTGCAATCCGTTAAAATGATTTTATGACCCTCTGCATTGTCGTGAAAAGCACGGGGGTAGTGAGGAAATAAAATCTGTGATGTCAGGGTGATGCGATTTCAAATCTGCCTCTTTTTTTTTTTTTTTTTAAAGCAGAACTTTTTTTTTTTTTTCCAACGTTTATTTATTTTTGGGACAGAGAGAGACAGAGCATGAACGGGCGAGGGGCAGAGAGAGAGGGAGACACAGAATCGGAAACAGGCTCCAGGCTCTGAGCCATCAGCCCAGAGCCCGACGCGGGGCTCGAACTCACGGACCGCGAGATCGTGACCTGGCTGAAGTCGGACGCTTAACCGACTGCGCCACCCAGGCGCCCCAAATCTGCCTTTTTTTGCCATTTCCTGGCTGTGTGATTTTGAATAACCAACAGGACTCAGTTTCCCTGACTGTAATATGGGAATAAGAACAGTTTTGTGGTAAGTTTGAACTGAATAGCAAGTGAGGTAGCTGGGAAAGGCGCCAGTATTCTTTACTCTTTCTTGGCAAGTTGTTTATCTTTACCGTTTTTGCTCTCCTTTTATAACTTTTCATTTCTGTGGAAGGCAGGTGAAGAAATATTTCTCCATGAGTACCTCATTTTCTATTTATTTTAATATTATATAGTACATACGGGGGCCTCCTTCTTTCAGAACAAATTCTAAATACCATGACCTATGTTTGGGGCATATAGTGAAAAATATAGTAGCTAACATTTTTGAACACCTCACTACCTGCCAAATACTACACACATCATTTTCATAAATCCTTACAGAATTCATGTGAGGCAAGCACTGTCAGCATTTACATTTTATGGACAGAAGGAAGCATGACGTACATTGCACAACGTCACAAGGCAGAATCCAAGGCCAACCAATTTGATTCCGGTCTTGATGGTGCAATTAGTTGTTTCTCTTGTGTTTTCTCCCTTTCATGGTTTGATTAAGGAGCAGTGCGCCATAGTGGTTAAATCACAGACTCTGCAGTCACATTGCTGAAATGTGACTCTTGGCTCTGTCCCTTATTAGTGTGAGACATTAGGCAAGTTGTTGAAACTGTTTTCTCATATATGGTAATTTGTATTATTCTATGTATTGTGTTGAGTCAATTAGATGAGTTAATAGGTGCCAAACAAAATAGCACATGGACCATAACAAGCAATATGAAACTATGTTATTATTTCCTCAGTCTTTTTCAAGGAACTTTAATCCTTTTTTGAGGTGTGTGTGTGTGTGTGTGTGTGTGTGTGTGTGTGTGTATGAGAGAGAGAGAGAGGGAGAGAGAGAGATTTAAGAGCTGTGAATATGGTTAAAATCTTATTCTTGGCAAATAAAGCAGTGGTATGCTAAGGTCGTTATGATTAAATAATAATCCTCTGTAGATAGTAAGAATATCAGATTTCTTGAAATAACCATTGTTTCTCTTCAACTTGAATTGTCAAAGCTGAGGTTGTTGTAGGCACATTTATACCAGAGTAAGTCTGCAGCAATCATTCAAGTGTATGTGTCTCTCTTCATACTCTACTGAATACTTCTTTAATTCATCTTTATATCCTAAGAGCCCAGAACAGTAGAATATCTAATAAGCTATCAATGAATGGTTATTGTGCTGTCTCTAACACAATGGACAACATTGTCGAGTGCTGAATGCAACTGAGGCCTACGTCAGAAGGTAGACACATATTCATTATCCAAAGTATAACATGTTTTGCCATAGTTCTTCATGAAAGACATAAGAAGAGGCCTTTCTTCCATTTTGGGGAACATTTTGATCACCAAAAAAATTGAAAAATGCTATTATAATTTGGCCTAAATAATTTTATTAATTTTATATTCAACACTTTTCGTGCAAATTCCATCTTGCACGTGAAAATTTGTTTGCTAGAATGTGTAGAAACATTAACTTGGATTCAATAAAACTGATGTCTGCATTCGTATGGCACTCATTCAATTTTAATAATAGAAGTAACAATGAAGCTTTCTAAATGAATTTATGTAATGGATCTGCCACAATTTAAAAAAATCAGACATTGAGAATATTGTAGATACTTTCTCTGAGGTAGTCTTATAAAACACACACAGGATCTGATATGGCTATATATCCATAGGATGGAGGTGAATGTTGAACTTGACTGTGATCATGCAATCAGCAAAATCTGGATTGTGAAATAATACAGCAACCAACATATAGGTAGATAGATAGACAGATCTCTGTTTCTCTTAAAAAAATAAGTGGCAAGATAAAAATAGAGTGAGATAGAATTCCTATTATTAAAAGAGACATAGCAATCAATTGCCATGTTATCACATATGGAATTTTTTAGATTCTGTTTCAAAAACATAGGACAAATAATTATATATATTAAACAATTGGACATGCAAACACTGACTAGAAGTTTGATGGTATTAAGGAATTATTGTTAATTATTTAAAAGTGATAATGCTGTTGTGGTTAGGTTAAAATAGTGCATATTTTATAGATATTAGGAATAAAATATGGATGAAATGAAGTGATATCTGAGATTTGCTTCCAGTGGTTTGAGAGGAAGGGAGGTGCACAGAAGAGAGGTTAAGGCAGGTGTCCTCTTGCAATTACAGTGTAGGGACTGGCCAATGTGTGCATGGGGACATATCTTACAGTGTTCCTGAATTTTTGTGTGTGTTTGAAACTATCCATAGTAAAGCGAGTTTGAGAATATCATCGATTAACGTTCAATAAAGACAACATATTTAAAGACAAATATATTTTAAAAACTTAAAGACAGTGTACAAACTATGGTAAATTGATCTTAGACCACCTTACAAAGATTTGGGAATATAAAATAATAAAAATGGGGCACATGGGTGGCACAGTCAGGCTGCTTGCTTGGGATTCTCTCTTTCTCTCTCTCTCTCTCTCTGCCCCTCCCCGTCTTGCATGAACATGCATGCCCCCTCTCTCTCTCAAAATAAATGAACTGCAAAAAAAAAATAAAAAAAAAAGAAAAATGATTGTTTCTGTCCCTCTCCCTCTGCCCCTCTCTTGCTCATGCGTGCATTCTCTCTCTTTCTCTAAAAATAAAACGAAACAAAACAAAACAAAAATACTAAGAGAACTTTCAGAATGATCCTCAATAGCAAGAAACTTAAAAGATAATATCTTAATAAACTCCACAAAGTTATAGTACAAAAAATGTGGAAAAGCTGCTTTGTTCTCATTCAGCAGCAGATAAAAAATCAGCCCTGATT
This sequence comes from Herpailurus yagouaroundi, assembly GCF_014898765.1. Classification (NCBI taxonomy): domain Eukaryota; kingdom Metazoa; phylum Chordata; class Mammalia; order Carnivora; family Felidae; genus Herpailurus; species Herpailurus yagouaroundi. The sequence continues at coordinate 143,313,077 of NW_024412376.1, read as the reverse complement.
TTATTAAATAAGAAGTCGGGGTAGGCAGAATAAATTATGAATAAATAATTGCAAGACAAAGGGACGAGGAGAGCAATAGAGCTGTGTATTGAACATAGAAGAATCAAGATCAGTTCGGTTTGGGCATCAGTATAGACATCAAAGAAAATGTTCTATGTTTTTGCTATGTTATATACGCAGCAGTTCTTTGTGGTGATTTAGCCATAAACTAAGGTGACGTTTCAAGCAGCCTTTCAGAAATAAAAACTTTAGAGTAAAATTTGCTATTGACCAGTATTGATAGAGATATCCTTTAAAACATACAAAATAAAAATCACTGTCAAAGAGAGCTATAATTTGCATGCCGAGTGTGTCTGATTTTCATTTAATGCAATCCATGCTCATTTAATTTGAAGGATTCTGAAGCCGAGGTGATAGAAAAAAAATGTTCTACACACTTAATATACTTTCATTTTAATTGCATGCTTAACATAGATACTTTAGACTACTACATGATTTATAATGTACTTTGTTTTATTTGTCTGCTAAAAGATGGAATTGCATTAGATTTCATCATTTGTTATTTTTCTTAATCATTGTGTAGTCAATATCGACTGCTGAAAATCAAATGTTTTGAATACTTAAACCTAAATATACGATCAACTCTGTTCCTGTACACTGAGAATCTTCTAAAAGAGATAATCTCTTTTGATGCACATTAATGGAGTTCAAGTCACTAGTTTATCTTAATGCTTTTCAAGGTCAGAGAGAAAAAAAGACTCAACAGTCTGATAGGTTTCTTGGAAGAATGGCATGCCCAAGATATTTATGTAGTAGTGCATGGTACCAAACTTTTTTTGAAAATAAATCATATCATTCATTTCTAAAGGTAGACTTAAAACCTCATATTTACCTAGTAAAATAAATGATAACGATAATGTGTTAGCACTATCCAAGTGAAGTAACCAACACCACTAAAATAGGGACTATTTTCTTTGCAATTATTGTAGAAACCCAGTAAAGTGGAAGTTTCTTTTTGGTATTAGTCATGCTGAAGCAACATGGGGGGAAAGTTCCCCACGGGTGGGCATAGGCTCACAGTACTTGCTCTACAAATGCCTGATGAAAAATGAAAGCTCGCTTTGTGGCCATACTAAAGCATACTTGGTATGTTATCTGCCTGCATTTTTAAAACCGCTTTCACCAGCTCTATTTAAATGAGGGAGAAGCCCGCAATTACCTACTGTCATTTTGAATCATCTATTAACCCCTCTCCAGTCATTAAAATAGTTAATTGGGTTTCTAACTTAGTTTAATCTCATGCTATAGTAAACAATTATCTCTATCCTATCCTACCAGGGATAGGAGAACACATTGATTACATTTGGGAGGTACACTGACCACTTTGAGCCACTCAGGAAATGGAAGCAGGCTCTTTACTAAATGGACTGAAAGTGTTGCTTCTCTGTGAAAGGATCTGAATTCTGGTGCTGTAATTTCAGTCTTTCATTTTTTTAATATGCATTGTGGTGTAGAAATATTAAGCCTGCTTTTGACCTAAGCCGGAGAGCCATTTCCTGCAGATAAATATGTGGAGTAATTTATATAATTAAAAACAGCAAGTTACATGTGGATCAAGTGGATGATTGGTTAGGATCTTGGCATCTGAAGACTTCCTCTCCCCCATAATGAAGAAATGATTACTCCCTGTGAGTGAAACTACCATAGCATCGGATCCAAATCCACGGAGTTTGAAACTTTAACCAAATAAAACAACAGCAGCAACACCAAGCTTTACAAAGGGAAGGGGGAAAGATGACCAAAGGTCACTTACTGATTAACATGAAACTCTTAACTTAATTACAGTGTTGTAAGCAGTTAGTTGATTGCTTGCCCCCCCCCAACCCAGTTTATCATTGACATTTTTTATTAAGAATTAAACTACACTTTCCAGAGTTTCCAGCACATAAATTACTTCAGAAAAACACTGTGGGTGATTTTTTTTTTTTTTTTTTTTTTTTTTTTTTGCACTATGTGCAGTGTCAGACCTTCAACTGATGCGTTCTGGGAAAATTTTGTCAAGAATTTACGTGAACTGACATGCATTTAACATAGAATACACAGGGAAAAGAGAGAGATTCTGTCAAATGAGTATGAATATTGAATAAGTTAATGGCTTTTTACATGACATTACCCTAAACATCTTATTAGATAAAATATAGAAAGTATTATCTGTTGGTTGTAAAATAGGCTATGTGGAGAGACAGGCTCCCTGAACTGCATATTGATGTGGTATACATGAAAAGGGAAGGAAATTCAGAAGACGGATCCCACATCCAACTATTCCCAAATTAATTGAGAAGGTATTAAAACTTATTGGAATGTTTCACAGTGAATTTGAAACCAAATCAAATAATGCTAACAGGGAAAAATAGTCACTCCAGGCAGAACTCTGAAGTGGAGACTTTTTTATGCAATAAATTATACCGCATTGGTTTGTGAGAAATTATATATTTTAAGTGCACTACTACTTTTCTGTCATGAATTTAAATAATGAATCATTGCTAAATGAAGAATCTAATTTGTGAGATGAATAATCACATCCTAGAATGTTATTCATATGTTTTCTCTCTTCCTATTGAATATAATGCATAGAGGAAATTACATAACAAAGAATTGATTGATTGATTGTATTCTGTTTCCCAAAATGAAGGAAATATATCGGATGGGCCCTTTCATAGATTAAGACCGTGGACAGTTAGCAATTAAATAGTATGTGCTGACCGTACTGTAGTATGGTCATGGATAAATCCCACCAATTTATCATTTATTGTTTACCTCAGCCATTTCTTCTTGCCACAGTTAAAACGCACACACACACACAAACACACACACACACACACACAAACACACTCTTCTTCCCACAAGTAATCACTCTGACCCATATGGTAGCTGCCTACTCATCAAATCTGACTAGTCTATTGAAGTGTGGTTATCACTGTTTAAAATGTAATATGGGTATTAGAGAATCTGAACAAATAAAAAGTATTAGAAATTTCTGAATACATTTTATATGTTCTTCATAAGAAATTACTTTCTGTTACATTTTATATGTTCAATGCCACATCTTATATAATCTTAACATTGGAAACTTCAACTAGATTGCTTTCCATTACACAAGGATCAGACAATACACTTGTCTAAAAATTAATTTAAAATTTTCCAAGCTGCTAGTGTTATTTTTTCCCCAAAGTATGTGGTAACTTAATAAGTAGGGTTATTTTTACTTTCCAAAAAAGATATGACCTAAGTTAAATGTGCATGAATTGGCATTCTTCTGTCCTGAGGAATATATATACATACACACACACACACACACACACACACACACACACATATATATATTTGAGTTACTTTATTTACTACTACATTTCAGAGTACCACCAAATATCAGTACTCAGGAGACTACAATGCTACAATGGAGGTAACAATGTCTGCCTTCTGATTTCTTGAACACGTATGGCTATTTCCAGTTTTCAATTTAAAGTTAGCAATTTAGCATATACTCGGTTTTGCAGAGATGTGAGCTAATAGCCTGAAGAAATGTGCCTTGCTATATGTGTATTCTGGAAGGTTCATCTCCTGGCGATAAGGCTCATTTAGCTGATTATGAATATCTAGCAAAGATATCTGTTGCCATGTTTCCAGAAACTATAATCCCATTTGGGGATTAAACCTGAGGTGAATTTCATTAGCAAGAAAATGTGCTATTTATTCCACTAACTGGTCCTCAATATTTTATTTCTCATTGCAGAGAAATAGGAAAAATTGGCTTCCATATGAAAACTGGAATCCAGTGCTTACACACACCTGCATGAGTCACCTTGGTTGAATGTGCTAGATTAAGGATCCAGGGAGTGGTCAATTTTAGGTCACAGCAACTGAGGATTTGTGTCATAAATGTACTGGTAGAAGAGGGCCACTGATGGCTAATGCCAGTCATATTTCTCTGTGTGACAGTGCAGGGTACCAACCAGGTATCTGTATGCTTCCTGGGAGAATGAGATCTGGAGTCTCTCAATCTTGATAATGACTTATTAACTGCCTGGACTATTTTATTTTTTGTGAAAGAAATCATTCCTCCAGGAAAATGAGCCTCATATTCTAAAGCATTGTCTCCAATGAAAGGGTGGGATATTTGAAGTTTACTTTGCAAACCAGTTGAGCCAGGCTTTGGCGTGACATCAAAGCAGAAAACAGCACACGAGAGTGAACTCTGACCTTGAAGAGCAACTCCGCTAAAGTCCTACCAAGTGAGAAGTTGTCAGGAGAAAACACTTGCGATGTGGCAAAGCATGCACTAGTGAATTATATTTACCAGTCTCTCTGAAGTTTCAGCTTCCAGAGAAACCTCATTGATTGGAGTGTGGTATCAGTGAGGTCAAGTCCGTGACATAGAGACCAGTTGCCTTGGGAAAAGAATAGTCTGTGTTTTGGGGTCATAGTCTCATCGCTTAATCCAGGTATATGATCTTGCTGATGTAAGCATTGGTCAACTAGAAATACTTGATGAAAAAACACAGATGTTTTAGTATGGACCACACAACTACTACTAGATTAGAGAGTAACTCCAAGAGTGGAATGATCCAGAACCTGGCTTTAAATTTTGACTCTGCCCCTTTCTGTGTTAGTGTTGGGAGACTATCCAACCTCTCTGAGACAGATTCATTTTCTAAAATGGAGGTAGTAATTCATATGCCATATGGTTCTTGTGAGAAATAAATGAAGCAACATATGTAAAACCTCTAACATTCTACTTAGCAAGTTTGCAGGTGCTAAATAAATTATACTTATTTTTATTATATTGTTATTTTATTTTTATCATTGTATTATGTCATGCATCGATTTTATCTTCTTATACTAAGGATGATATATATTCGCTTTACAGAATTTTAAATCTTTGTATATTTTTACATTTGAGCAGATTTTCAATAGGAACATGAAACTTTCAGCAAAAACAATGAGTATATCAACTTTGTGCCAGTGGCGGTGGAGGATGCGAAGGAAGACAGAATTTTGTGTTCTGGAGACTCTTTTAGTCTATTCAGGAAGACATACACTACATTATCACGTGTATGTTTTTTCCTATAACTTCTTTTGCAGGGATCGATAGGGTCCATAACATGATCTTAGCTGTAAAGAACAATAGAAGTACTTCTGCATCATAGGTAAAATAATCAGAAAATGCAAGTGATGTTTTAAACATAAGCTTAGTATAGTGCTCTGAAACCGTTTGGCTATAGGAACATGTGATGCATTTCTAATGAATGGTAGAATATAGCTGTGGTTCACAATAGTGTCAATCTCACCAATCTCCCACCTGCTTTCCCATCACAAAATGCTATTTTTCCCTAATAATTTTGCTCCCAAGAGGAGGAAGAACAACACTTTTTTTTTTTGGTACATAACCAGTGGTCAAGTTTTGAAGAGGTCATTTTCTATCCTGCTACCTTGTAGACCATCCCAGGGTGTGGAACACACAACCGCCTCACCAACAACAAAAAGATGTAAGACCACTGATGCCAGTCACCCTAAGGATAGGCTCTGGCACCTATTTAGATGTCACTTTACTCAGATTGACTTTATATGGCGAACAAATACAGTAAACCCATTCAAAGTCAAACTGTGCACATAAAGGGGTGTGGACAATGAAGACATCTGCTTTGTGCAATGAGCATATCAATAATTAAAAACCCTATTGATGCTTTATTTTTTTTTCCCATTTCATCTAATGCACCTTACATAAATCTCTGGCTCAATGTGAGAGGTATTCATAGGGTTCCATCCAATCTTGTAAGCAAGAATAATTTTCACTACATAAGCGGTAATGAGTTGCAAGGGTTATCATTTCTTTCTGAACTCCATGACATAATTCTAAGTATTCTAATGGCATTTTCCCCCTTCCCTACATCATAAACAACTTCTGGCTATATCCAGTTATATTTGCATTTTGGACTGTAAATTTGGTATGTCTAGAGAGCATTTAATTTACAATTTAGTTATATGGGTTTAAACAAGAACTGAGTTCCTACTGTGAAATTGGAAACTAAACAAAATATACAATGTTATTTGTTGAAATTTTTATTTTTTCCAACACAACTTAATTGCTTTTGTTGATTTGGACAGCTATTCCAATGCTGAACTGACTCTCAATGTGTTTGTTTCTGTAATTGTTCTTTTTGTTTTTTTTTCTCTTGGGCTCTAACCACCATAATGATAAAAATAACAAAATTCTATTTTTTTAAAAAAATTTAAATGTTTATTCTTGAGAGAGAAAGACTGAGACAGAACATGAGTAAGGGAAGGGCAGAGAGAGGGAGGGACACAGAATCTGAAGCAGGCTTCAGGTTCTGAGCTGTCAGCACAGAGCCCTACGAGGGATTGGAACTCACGGACTATGATCGGATCATGACCCAAGCCTAAATCAGATGCTACACCGACTGAGCCACCCAGACACCCCCAAAATCTATTTTTATAAATGTTATGAACTATCTTGTACTTTGAATGTCATGCAAACCTTATCGCTGGAGCAAGGAATGATTTTTTTTTCCCTTTTTAGTCTTACAGATGAATGATTTAGACAGTAATTTAACAAATTACGTATAGTAAAAGCACACTAATTCAGACTAATTGTGTGGATAATTTTAATGAAAATGTGAAAATTTGATAGAGAACTTTTAAATAAAGTTTTAGTTCTTCAAAATAGTTACTATATCTTATAGTCATAGTTAAGTAGGTGTCACAATACTGAGTTCATATCCTACTTTTTAAAACAAAAAAGTGAATTATTTGCAGCTCGCACTTCTCTTTGAACACACATGGACAGCGGCATGCTTTTGAACAGTTAACGCAAACACTTCCCACTTCTGCTCTCCACCAGTCCTTTTGTTTGCGCTACTAACTTGCCTTTCAAACTCCTTTTAAATGGATACTGCAAATATTTAAAGGGCTGGAAAACGTGTGATTGAAAAATCATTTTTCTCATTTGTTGCTTCATTTAGTTACCAATACTTTGTGTGACAGCCTACTAAATCAAAACAGTCATTCAGTAACTTCTAGTATTTTCTATATCCGCCCTGAAGTGTTTTTATTTGAGACATCACTTCAAAGTTTAGCCAATTAGGTCACTATACGTGCTGGTTAGGCCGTAATGGGAAATATCTTTTCAGCTTGGTACAATCAGCTCTCAGTCCTGTAATGGTCGCCTTTACTGATCCAACTCCAGAGTACATTGGAAATGTTTTCTCTTTCCCCCCAAAGGTACATTTGTAGTTCAACCTTAATAAGAAAATTGAGAAGTTAAGTGTCCCAATTTGTGGTGAGATAAATATACATTAAAAGTAGAGTTCGGTCAAATTGGCTTAACATGTTTCTATTTTCTAACCATAAAAGTAGCCTCATGGGAGAAACTCTACATGAAGTGAACCATAAATTGCATTTGAGAAGGTTTTTGGTTTTGGTTTTGTTTTGTTTGGGTTTTTATTGAGACCTGCGAGGGAATTTAAAAACCAATGGAATCTGAAGGTAGTTGTAAATTTATGCCTAGCACTTACCTCTCAGGGGCTCAGTTTATTCTGTTAAATATGGTGCCAGGCATGGGATTGAGTTAGGTCACACATACACACAAATATTAGGACTTACTGGATTGTCTAACGTAAGTCTCTTGGCTATGTCCTAGGATGTAAGTGTTCCCAGTTTTCTCCCACACTAGAGATTGGTAGTTTAGACTTAGAGGAATTAAGAATCTTGCCTTGTATCATAGAGCTGGTGAATAGTAAAGCCAGTGTGAACAAAGAGATCCAGGAAACGTTTCTGAATTGCTATTGGAATGAGAATGTTTAGGTATCAACTACCAGTCCAGGGTTATTTTCCCACTAAGAGAATAGGTGAAATAAATATGATTTGAGGAATTCAATCTCCTTCCTCAAATTCTCTCAATCCTCAGATACACCATTCTTGAAATTTACACCGCTTACAAAAGATCTTAAGGCACAAAGGATTTTAATTAGGTTAAGACACTGTGTTATCTGAAGGGAGCAACATACCATTTATAAGGCAACACATAAATAGTCTGGTTACCATTGACATAGGTATTCACAAATCAGTGCATGGAAATCACAGAACAGAGGAAGGGTGATTTGTTCTAGATGGCTGATGCAGTATATCAGCAGAATGATTTGAGATTATATGGGAGAAAAAGAATGTGAACAAAATGGCACAAGAAATGTTCAAAGAAGGAAAAGGTGGTAAAGCCATGGTTTTAGGAATGCTTCATAATGTGATGGCATTATGTATGGGGATTTCCTAGTCCTAAAGGAAGAACTAAAATATAATCATATGGAAATAAAGTCAGAGATAGCAATATGCATTTGAAACATGAAAAATAGAGCTATCATCAGCCATACAAGACTAATTGCTAATTGAGGAGCAAAATAGGTCTTACATATCTCATGGTACATATTAGAGAACTTCTTAAAGATGAATTTTCTTGTATCTCTAATGACACATTGGTCATTCCCATACTAACTAATAAATAAAACTCCATTAGTCATCTTGTTTCTGAATAAAACCCCAAGTATGGCTGATTTTAATTACAAATTACTTTCCCTAGAATATATTATGGCTTTACAAAAATAACACCCAAGCCAATTTTTCCCAAAGTAGATAAAGTGAATGATAAGAAGCACTCATTTTAAGTTTTTCTATAATCATTTTCAAAATGTAGGTTATCTGCTTCCAAAAGGATTTGAGATATTTTATGACAAAACACATAATGAGACTATTAAAATAGAAATAGCACCTCAAAAACCACATAGAGAGAATAAGAAAATACACCTACCCTACTTGGGCCTACAAATATATGGTAATTGAGTGCTGAGATTCTTGGTAGCCAAGGTAGATTGAAATTAGGTTGATTTCCCATTTTATTTTAAGATCAAAGTGAATTGTCAACCTTGCTGACATAGATACTGAACCCTATTACAAAGTAGTGTGGGATGTAGTCCAAGCATAACTATTCTTTAAGTTTCCCAGGTAATTCAAATATGCGGCAAGAATAGAGAATAGCTGACTTGTGTAGGACAAGGCAGGAAGGTTTATTGGACTTTTAAAAAATTACTTAAGGGAGGTGCCTGAGTAGCTCATTCGGTTAAGTGGCCTACTCTTGGGTTCGGCTCAAGTCACCATCTCCCGGTTTCCTGAGTTCAAGCCCCATGTTGGGCTCTGCCCTGGCAGCATGGAGCCTGCTGAGGATTCGTTCTCTCTCCCTTGCCTCTCTGCCTCTCCCTCACTCATGCTATCTCTGTCTCTCTAAAAAAATTGAAAATTACTTAACCTCATATGGTGAAAGTACATATCTTTTTCTTTACAAGTGGCTTAAACATAAGCATAAACTACAGGTGATTTCCAATGGAGTTCAAATCTGAATGTCTAATTATTGAGCCCAAGGAACCCGTGAAATACACTTATCAGAAGTGGCTAAAATAATTGACTTTTTTCTGCTAAGGACTTGTTTCTTTTTGTTGTTGTTGTTGTTGTTGTTGTTGTTGTTTGTAATCCAGCTTTACTTTTCTTTAAAAAAATTTTTTTTCTTAATGTGTATTTATTTTTGAAAGAGAGAGAGACAGAATATGAGTGGAGGAGGGGCAGAGAGAGACGGAGACACAGAATCTGAAGCAGCCTCTAGCCTCTGAGTTGTCAGTGTAGAGCCCGATGCGGGGCTCGAACTCACGAACCATGAGATCATGACCTGAGCCTTAGTCGGAAGCCTAACCGACTGAGCTACCCAGGCACCCCAGGTTTACTTTTCTATTAGCTCATCTGGGTTAGATTATGGTTTAGTTATACCAGTGCTCTTATCAATATATGCGGAAGTCTAATTCTCTGTTTATCAATTTCTCAGGGTTCAATGAAAGCCAAGCTACTGCTTGGTGAGTAAGAACCAGACTGTGGATCACTTAGCAACTGTGTGACTGTGGGCCACTTACCTCCATGGGCATCGGTTTCCTCATTTACTCCGTAGTGCTATTGTGACAATTAAATAAGCTTCAATGGACACATAGTAAGCAATCAATGAGTGTTAGGGAATATCACTATGCATTTTAAGTGCAGACTCTTTGTCAACTTTATCATTAAGGAGGCTTTGTCTTCTTTCAATATGTTCCAGGTGATGTCTGCTACCAATTACTGATTACCCCCTAAAGTGTTTCTCTTTCTATTGATCAGTTGTTGGAGTGTGTTAGTCTCTTGCTTAGCTGTGTTTTACTTCAGGGTTCTCTGTCAGACTGGCCAATGATGACATATGCCATCCCTAGGTAATTCATAATCTTTGCAGATAAATAGCGGTCATTAAAAAAAAAAAAAAAAAAAACAGAAGTTAAACACTAAAAAGAGACTGAGAGTGAGAGAGAGAGAGAGAGAGAGAGATGTCAAAACTATGTTGCTTCCCTCCAGAATAGGAGTTAACTTAATTACATAACTTATTATTAATGTTATTTCTTAACACATCGGATGCATATAATGAGATCCAAGGGGCAGGAGCATCGCTGCGTTGAACGGTTTAATATGCTATAGTGGATTTTACAAACTATGAGTGCCCAAAGTGTTATCGTTTTGGCACTTCTAAAGTGAAAATTAAGAAATCACTGAAATAATGTGTACAAATGGCAATGTATATGAACCTGTGGGGGAAGAAAAAAGTCAGAGCCCTGAGGAAGCCATAAAGTTAAAAAAAAAGCAATAAAAATATTTTTATACTCACTACGTGTCTTCTAAAGGTGAAATGTAAAAATACTGAGAAAGCCAAATTAGTAGTAGTAATAAAGTATGATCGTCTTATGACATTATTTCTCATGGACCTGGCTTGTTTTCTGTCTTGCTTAAAAATGCCCCTTATCTGTAAGTTTAAGAATTTAATCATTTCTCTCAAGGAAGTGGTAAATGAAGTAAGTTGTTCTTATGGCATTTAATATTGAAATTATATATGACAAATATTGGACATCTAGGTTGCATTTTAAAATTATGACTGAAAATTAAACTCTCGTCAGTGTTTCCGACTACCTGTCATACTATATATGAATTACTTTTGAGGTTTACATTAGGGTCAAGTTGTGAGGCTTCTCATTTCCCTAAGGAATCATGAAATGCCAACAAGCTTACTTATTATTTATTGGTGAATTTATTTCTCTTTTTTCCTTTGAAAAGCTCAAGTTATTACACAAATAATTCATCTTCCTAAAAAGTTTCTTTAGTGCACCTATATAAACCAAAGAGGAAACAAGAAAGAAGGTAGCAGACAAGAGGCAATGTCTACAAATATGGTAACTACAGTTTGGTACCAGTTAGGATTTATTAACTCTCCCAGTGTAGATTAGACTATTCTTGAAAATTAAGACACTCATTATCAGGTTTGTTTGTTTGTTTGTTTTTTCATGCTAGCTTGGTGGGAGACATTTATTTCTTCCAAGTTCATGGATTTCTTTTGTACTTTTATCAGCTCCCTAAATCTTTGGCCTATGGACACAATTTTGGACTCAAGTCACAATTGTCATTCATAGAACACTCTACAATGTAAAATCTATTTTATAGATTTTATCTATTACATATCTGAGATGGACTTGGATCTTGCTTGCATCTTTAAAATGGAGAGATTATCATTTAAATTTATAAAACACGAATGGTGGCTCAGAAGAATTAAGTCAGTGGCCCAAAATTGTTCAACTTGGAGTTGAAATCAGGAAAAGAAATTGTGGTATTCTGCTTTAAAAGTCTGTGGGCTTCCCCAAATATGATATCCAATTAGCTATCCAATAAGAGAGGACCAAAATATAAATTTGAAGTGTTTTTTCCTCAATTGTATAAGTGGACAGAGACGTAGTCTGCTTCCTTTTTTTTTTATTTTTTTTCCTGTGTATTGGTGTTTTCACTGTATTAAAAGAATAATAAATGTGAAAATAGGGTTATAAAGATGATTTTAACATTTTTACGCTTGCTGAACACTTTCAACATAAAATATGTAACACAGTGTATTTGAGTGTTTTATAAAATAAGTATAATTATTGGAATGACATGCTGGTGCATTTGGGTGGCTCAGTTGGTTAAATGTCTGATTTCGGCTCAGGTCATGATCTCCCAGTTCGTGAGTTTGAGCCCTGCACTCGGTTCTGCACAGACAATGCAGAGCCTGCTTGGGATTCTCTTTCTCTCCTTTTCTCTCTCTCTCCCCCTCTCCCACTTGCATCCCACCCCCTCCTCTTTCTCGCTGTTTCTAAATAAATAAACTTAAAAAAAAAAAAAAAGTAGAATGGAAGAGCTCCTGGGTGGCTCCGTCTGTTAAGCCTCCGACTTTGGCTCTGGTCATGATGTCGCAGTTTGTGAGTTTGAGCCCTGCTTCGGGCTCTGTGCTGGCAGCTCAGAGCCGAGAGCCCACTTTGGATTCTGTGTCTCCCTTTCTCTCTGCTCCTTCCCTGCTCATGCCCTCTGTCTCTCCTTCAAAAGTAAATAAACATTCAAAAAAAAAAAAAATAGAATGGCATGCTAATTCTCAATATCCTATAGGTGGGGTGATCTAGGAACGCAACACTAATGTGCATTTGACTGATGATTCTAACCCCTTTCATAAATGTGAAACCAAAGCCCAAATGCTTCACTTCTATTTCCTCCCCACTACACCTCAGGTTCATGGTTCACCCTCTAAGTTTCCTATTGTGGGCTATGACAAATTACCTAAAATTTAGTGGCTTAAAACTATGCTAATTTGTCATATAGTTTTTGAGGTCAGAAATCGAAAATAGGTCCCTCTGGGCCAAAAATAAGGGTGTTGGTGGGTAGTGTTTATTCTGGAGGCCCTAGAAGAAAATCTATTCCCTTCTCAGCCTTTAATAGCTTCTAGAGGCCACCTGTATGACCTGGCCTGTGCCCCTTTCTTCTCTGTTCCAAGTTATCAAGGGTGAGGACAGTTCTCACATTGCATCGTTTTGATCTCTTTTTCTGCCTTTCCTATTTTTAAAAAAATCCTTGAGATTACATCAGACCCACCCAGGTAGTCCAAAACAGTCTCCCTGTCTTAAGGTCAGTTGATTAGCAACCTTAATTCTATCTAAAAATAAATCCCCCTTTGCACGTCAGGTTGCCTGCTCACAGTTTCCAGGGATTCGAGAATGTGGACATCATCTTGGTCCATTTTTCTGTCTACCAACACCCATATCCACTGATTCTTTTGCAGTCATTTGACTTGCACTGAGAGATGAAAATTAGCATATGGGCTTTGAATACATTTTTTCCTTGGACGTTTTACGGACACTGGTAGCCTGTCTTTTGAACGAAGTGCAGGTAAGTGAGATAAAACAAGTAAGCTGGCAGGGATGGCAGAGAAAATGAGTTCACCAGGGTAGCAGAAGGTTCACCTGTGTAGAAGCTGTTCTGGCTCAAGAATGAGGTTTCAACTGAGTTTAATAATTAAACGTTTAAGGAACACTTCAGAGCCTTTCTCCGTGTGTCTCTCTTGATTCCTGTTAGACATTGTAATCCATCCAGACCAAGGGATGCTATTTAAGGGCACAAAACTTCATTCCATAGGATGGGAAAAGTAAATGTTTTTAAATGTATGTAGTCTCGTAAACAGATTGACCAGGTGCAGTTTGGATGAAGTGTCTAAGATGGAAAAGGAAAAAGGAGACGAAAATTCCGGAGCATCTGTTTGAGTGAATCTTAAAATGAACATTTCATTTTCATTCACTTCAGTACGGGAGAACTGAGTCGGGCTCTCGTGAGGCAGGCTTCTATCTGTGCGCCTAAGCTTCTATGTATTTTAGGAGGTAGCTTCTGAAAGGCTATTTTTCATCTTTGTTATTGTTGCCTATTTGTTCATTTATGTTTTAGTAGCTGGAAACCTGAGCAGTTTTCCTGCGGTTCCACTTGGTTCTTCAGCATTGCTCCCTTGAACTGCTACAGACTAACTCCAACTGCGTAGCATAAGACATAGGTTTATCGACTTCATTCAGCTGCTTCTGGAACCCCATGGGTGTGTAGAGTAGTCATGCAAAGCAACCGAGCGGCATGTGAACTGAGCTTTTGATGCTTATCACAATAGCAAAAGAAAGGAAAACGAAAAAGGAAAAGAAACCTCTGCTTGCATTCTGAGTGCTTTTGCGTGATTAATCTACACGTGCCCAACTGAGCCTAATGGCTGGATTTGCAGTATGTAGATTTTTCAGCACAGTGGTGGGCACAAAGCAAGTGCTTAGTAAGTCTTTGTTGCGTTGAATGTCTTTGTGAAGACAGTATTTTTCTCATTAGTTGCTTGTCAATATTCTCTTTTTCGAAGTAGGACTTACCCCTTCTGCCTTCCTGCTTCTCTGTGAGTGTAAACATAGAAACTTACAAGGGACTGTGCCGAGTTTCAAATAAAGTAGGAAGTAGGAGGTGCAATCCAAGCGTGGCCCAAGATGCTTTCACCATTCTGTTCCATACCAACCTTGCCAACCTCTGCTATTTGACTCACACCTTTGAGAAATGAGTGAGATGTCACAGTTTTCAGCACACAGTAGGAACTCAGCATTTTCACGTGGTTCAGTGAAAAGGGAATCACAAAAGAGGCAGTTTCAGAGGATAGGTGAGATTTTAGGCAAACATATTCCAAGGAGCTGACATTTCAGATGAATGTCTTTACCTTTTCATGAAAAGTGGTAAGCCTGAAGGAACCTTCCCATTTTTGTAACTTTTCAGTAAGGTAATTGACTAAGATATTGGATTATTATGCATATTTTTGTTCATGATCTTGATTTGGTGAGTAAATGCGTTCCAAGATGCATTAGTATTTGCAGGCAGTGTTCTAAGGAATTTCTTAATGGGTGAGCAAAGTCTACTTTACAATCGCTGATTTCAGCCATTGATTCCCTAATACAACACACCCAGCTTCTACAGTTTCAGAATTAAGAAACGGGAAAAGATATTCAATATCTTCTGCTATAACTTCTTCATTTTAAAGTCAAACATACTAAAGTTGAAGATTAGTCTTTTCCCCATATTTCACACTTAATACCAGAGCCAGTACTTAAATCCAGTTCTTCTGATTCCCCAGGTACGAGTTATTTCCAGGGGCGCCTGGGTGGCTTAGTCGGTTAAACATCTGACTTTGACTTGGGTCATGATCTCGTGGTCTGTGGGTTCAAGCCCTGCGTCGGGCTCTGTACTGACAGCTCAGAGCCTGGAGCCTGCTTCAGATTCTGTGTCTCCCTCTCTGTCTCTGCCTCTCCCCTGCTCTCTGTCTCTCTGTCTCTCTCAAAAATAAATAAACATTAAAAAAAAATTTAAAAAAGAGTTATTTCCAAAAAGGACAAGAAATATTGAAACATGTCAATAAATGACAATTGAATATAAACTATTTTCAAGGCACGATCGTTGAAACAGAGGTATAATGGATTAACATTGCTTATGAGGATTTTACACACTACTTGAAAAGTTCACGATAATGTTTAAAAATGTCAATACAACAGAAAAGTTGTACTCTTTACATTTAATTTTTTACATTTTTATATGGTTGAAAAAAAAGTTAAAAATAATACTTCACAGAATGTGGAAATTATATGAAATTCAAATTTCTATTTCCATAAATAAAGTATCATTGGAACATGGCCATACGCATTCATTTATGTATGTTCAGTGGCTCTTTTTGCACAACAATAGCAGCATTGAGTGGTGGGGGCAGAGACCTGTGACCTGCAAAGCCTAAAATATTTACTTTCTGTCTCTTAACAGAAAAAGTTTGCTAATCCTGGACCAGGTGTCTATAGACAGTAAATAGAGCAAAAGATAGATCAAACAATCGTGTCCACAGTGTAGAGGACCCACAATTTGTGTTTGAGAGCATAATACCTATTTTAAAAGTTTTAGAAAAAAAAGTTTGCATTCATTTGCTAAGAATTTTAGGCTTTGGCTATTCTGTTTCCTGCCGTTTTTCATGAGGGGGTGGGAAATAGGAGATCCATTTGTATTTTTAGACTAGAGTAGTTCTTGAGTAAATACTGAAATTCACTAACTTTTTTTTCTCATTTGCAAAATCAGAATATAATATGACCCATGTAGGGATGGAACGAGGAGAAGTGATAGCAGGAGTAAAATAAATAGTACCTTTACAATACGTAGCGGCCACTATTTTAATATTGATATCACTGTTCCTTTGCAATATTAGGTAGTTTATTATCTACTGGACTAAGAATTATAAAGTATCATCTGCATCCTCAACCTGTGTAGGACAAACATAAACAATAATGTCAAATATGTAATTACATGCAAGTCAAAAGAAATAAATACAGTTATTTTATTTCTTCCCCAATGAGCATTTTAATTAACTAGTCCAAATGTTTCAACATGTTACTTTTTAGTATCCTTTCATCTGCTATTGACTTGAAAGAAAGAAAAACTGTTTGAAGTATGGAAAAATCCTGAGATGTGAGCCAGAGAAGATGCCCCTAAAGAGTTTAAAAGACCTGGTTAAAGTTCGTTTGAAGGTCCTGCCAGACGTATTCCATTTAAGGCACTATGGAATCCTAGATATGTTTGTGCGGTAACCATTGACGTCAGTTGAAAATGTTTGCAGATTAATCAAGTACCTGTGCCGTTGCAAGAAAGATCTCACAGACTTAGCTAGATCCTCTTTAAAAATAAAATGTAGTGTTCCTTATGAATGCTGCGATGTTCTGCTCCATGCCTGTTTCATTGCTTTATGACTGACAAAGAGAGTCATTAGAAGTCTGTTTGATGGACGTAACTAAGTGAATTGGAAAAAATAAAAAAGCCTTTTCAGCCCATTCAGAAATAATTGATATGACTAAGACAGCTGTATGTGAGTTCCAGATAAGGAGACAATTTATGAAAAACTATTGAAGCTAAAAAGGAAGGTGCAGATTTAAAGTCCTCAATAAAGTTGTCTGCAGGACGCAGAGCAGTATTCAATAAGGAAAGAGATTTAGGGGCGCCTGGGTGGCGCAGTCGGTTAAGCGTCCGACTTCAGCCAGGTCAAGATCTCACGGTCCGTGAGTTCGAGCCCCGTGTCGGGCTCTGGGCTGATGGCTCAGAGCCTGGAGCCTGTTTCCGATTCTGTGTCTCCCTCTCTCTCTGCCCCTCCCCCGTTCATGCTCTGTCTCTCTCTGTCCCAAAAATAAATAATTGAAAAAAAAAATAAATTAAAAAAAAAAAAAAAAAAAGGAAAGAGATTTACCCTGAAGTTCTTTCCGCAGCATCCTTAGGGTCTTATCCTCTTGCAAACGAAATCCCCATAAACATGGAGTCACTAGGTTATAAGATGTGGACAGTTCCTGCACTCTTCCCCGAGGTTATGTTTTCTCTTTACTGCAAGTAGTGTGCACAGCAGGATATTTCTGAAGTTCACCTCAGTTGTTTACCATTTTCTAAATCGGCCACTGTCCTATCAAAGAAAACAAGTTTTTACTGTGCAGGCTGTCACTCAGAAGATTTTGCTAATGCAGGTAGAGGGCAAATACCTTTGAGAATGTCTGATTATGGGCCATAAAATGTGCTTTGGTTCTATGATAGTCACTTTTTAAATCAATTAACAATGAAGAATAAATAATAAATATCCATCTACTTGTGAATATGTATGTGGTCTCTATTGCTTTTCTTGGGAACTGTCAGTGGGCTTCATGATTTTTTTTAATGGGTAGCCCCTCGTAATGTCACATATATTTGGCAATTATTGAATTCTGAAAACAAAATAGCATATTTGTTTCAAAGTGAATTTTCTCAATGTTTCAAGTTATAAATGCTACATGTTATTATGCCAGTGCTTTCAAAAAGGGAGTGGTTTTATGAGTCTCTAAAATTAAAAAAAAATTAATGAATCTGCAAGATGAAATAGAAATTGTGGTAGTTATCATACCTTTAGTAAAACTTGACATCAGCTTTCTAGACAGTAAAAACAAAACAAAACAAAACTTTAAAAAAATTTTTTTAATGTTTATTTATTTTTAAGAAAGACAGAGGAGATAGAACATGAGCAGAGGAGGGACACAGAGGGAGGGAGACACAGAATCTGAAGCGGGCTCCGGGCTCTGAGCTGTCAGCACAGAGCCCGACGTGGGGCTCGAACTCACGAGCTATGAGACCACCACCTGAGCCGAAGTCGGACACTTAACTGACTGAGCCACCCAGGTGTCCCAAAGCAAAATTTTTTAAAGAAAATTCCTTCAATCATCTTATGAATGTGAAATGTATTGACTTGACCTCCTTTGAACCTTCTGAAGAAGAGTAGGGTGATATCTGGTCCCAGCTCATATTTGAAGTAGAAATTCTGGTAACATCTCGTGTGACCTGTAAACCTGTTATATTGCCTAGATTTAGGTTTACTGTTTGGCAATTTGCATTATCAGTTATAGAGATGCAATTTTAGAGAAAAATAATGAATCAAATGTTCATCACATTTTCCCTTCATGAATGCTTTATGCCCATTGCCATAATGTCATTAGAATGCAAGCTTTATTTCTGTAATCAAGATATAGTCTAGGGGCTCCTGGGTGGCTCATGGTTGAACTTCTGACTCTTGATTGGGGCTCAGATCATACTCTCATGGCTGTGAGATCGAGCCCTGCATGGGTTCTGTGCTGGGTGTGGATCCTGCTTGGGATTCTCTCTCTCTTTTTGCCCCTACCCTTCTTAAATTCCCTTCCTCTCAAAAAAAAAAAAAAAAAAAAAAGGAAAAAAAGATAAAGATAAAGATAAAAATATAGTCTAACTCCCTTCCTCATCAAGCAGGTTATATTTCTCCTAATCCCAAGTTTACTGATATACCAGTTTTAACATCTGTTCACATTTTCCAGAAAAAGAAAGAGTATCAAAAATATTAAAGAGCAAATGCATTTATTGAATACGTTACATTGTGTACCCCACAGCACCGAATTTAAATCCTTATTTTCTGTGTTTGTCCTTTCCAGTCTGTGAAATTAATCTTATAGGGAAATGTTTACTGCATTCATACACCTCTTACCCAAGGACTCATGAGCATTTCCGAAAAAATAGGGGAGGGAAGAAAAAGGCAACCACCTTGGGCTCCCCACAGCCTGCGTATAGAAGGTAGAAGACCTCTCCATTACATTTCTGCCCATTTCCCATTGGACCTCTAGATTTTCAGAAAATGAAGTGAATAAAATTATATAAAGAATGGAGAATGCTTCTTCTAAGTCTTTAGGACTTTAAATCAATGCCAACTCTGATGCATTTCCATCAACTGGGGCCTGGGATAAGGAGGAAGATACATCTAATGCCTTAGGGATTGCATATTATCTGGAGTTAATATTTTTGAATATATTTGCAGCGACCTCTAAAATATCTGAAAAGTCCCTGTAGTAGGATGTGTCTTCCAGTGAAATTCTCCTCTGTGTCATAATTGGAGGAACAATTAGTTGATAAATGACATTCCAAAAGAAGTGACCGCAGAGACATTCATGCCCAATAGATGATTAGATTCAAACACCTTTTGAAAAAATGGCACCCTTGTATGCACATATTTATTTTATGAGCAGCTTGCATTTGAACAATAAAAGCACCACATTAACAGGAGAATTAGATTTGAAATTTCATATGAATTTTTAAAATTCTATTTAGAAACTTTGTGGATTACTGAACAAGTTCTATATTAAAACAACAACAACAACAACAAAACAATACAAAAAAAAAAAAAAAAAACCAAACAGACAAGAAAAGGAAAAAGCAAAAACCTAAAACGTAATAAAAGATATCACTCTAGTTATATAGCTTTGGCCTCAGATATGATACCATTTATAGTTCCCTCTTTGAGGAAGCTTCAGGTTTTTATTTTGTAAACCATCTGATTATTTCTCAGAGAATTTAAGTTAGTAAGGTATCGTTATCTCCATTTTAGACCCTGAGCCTAAGGCAAAAGAACCAAAAGGTCAGCTAACTTGACTGAGGTCAATAGTGAAACTATAGAGGTGTTTGGAATAAAATCCTTTCCTTTTTCTGTTATTTCCAATATAACATTTTTTTTTCATTACACACACGCATACCATACATCCTATTACTCAACATGTTTTACTGTTTACCTTGCCTTTGTAATTTTATTTTTAATTTCTTTTTTTCATTCTTAGTTTACTTATTTCTCTGATTTCATTCATCCCTATTGTACCTTATGTTACGGGGCTTTTAGCTGTGCCTTCAAACATTGACCTTAAAGCAAATGTTTTCAGAAAAAAATGAAGAAAGATAGAACTGTGCATAAATAAACAAAACTCTTTGCACACACCTTTTTCTTTTAACTGTAATCCTCTTATGTCCTATTTTGAAAATTAATAGTCTATCCCCACTTTCTCAATTTCTCCTTAGAAGTCTCAACCTACAAACCCTTCCTTTGCAATGCCTGCCCTAAATCCTAAGCAAGTTTCATGGCATATTTTTGTATCTCCATTTCATTGGAAAACTAATTATATTATACTTGATCTGTTTTTATATACACACCTATACGATTTTGAGTTTTTTTAATTTGTAAAAACAATGTTGGGGCATCCTGGAAACCCTGAGAGATAATGAATATAAAGCAAATGTACGTATAGTGAAATAATGAGTAAATCCAAGCATCCAGACATTCTAACGCCTTGCTGCCCATTGCCATTGATGTTTTTCTCATAGTTCACTTTTTCTTGGCATAATTCTCTGCCACCAACATTTCTTCTTCCTACTCCTTTGCATGAAATGGTCTAAACACATCTTCAATCTCACTTATTCAATTAGAGCATTCATTTGCCTCCATAAAATCTTCGATTACCACTCCCTCTTGTGTGTAATTGTCGCGCATTTTCCACTCAAAATTTTTGGAATGCTTTTCTTGAAGACCCTTTTCTTGCATTACTTATTTAATTTTTGAACACATCTTCACAATTTCAAAATGCTAGAAGGCTGACAGTTTTTTCTCTTCTAGTGCTTTTTCCTGTTTTAGAAAGACCAGCTTGTCTTTGCAAGACAAGAAATCATTTGCCACTCTGGACAGAATAATACAAAGCTCAGACACTTCAGGTCACCAGATGTCTTCATGTCCATACTTTTGCACCCCAAGATGAAGCCATGGTTCTACTCATTCTCCAGAGAAACTTTATCAAGGAATACTTAAAGGACCACCTGGCTTCCTGGGGAGTTTGTCTTTTTGACTGCTTTCAGTTGCAGGGTTTCTCCTTCCTCTCTGTGCCTCTTCATTACTCAGAGGGACTTTATAAACTACTGATATCCATTCACACTCTGAACACTGATTCATTGGGTTTAAGCTGAAGCCCTGTACTGGCTTGGTGCTTTTTGACAAGTTCTCTGGGCCATTCTAAGGCACATCTAGGTTCAAGAATCCCCATGTAAACCACGCTACTCCAGAGTATCAATAATTAACTAAGTGATAGTTATATATATATATAATAATATATATATACATATACATACATGTATATGTATGTATATATATGTACATATATATATATAATGCAAATTCATTCTCTGTGTCATGCCACACAGTCAACATAGTGCTTTCCATTTTTTATTGAGTCAGCATTTTGAGAATCTATAAACAATGTGATTTCTTTATCTTAACTTCTGCTGTACAACCTATCTTCTCAATAGACCCAAACTGGTGATGAATGATGATATGTAAATACTTGTCTATCTGCCCATTTATTTGTCTCTTTATCTGTATCTTGTATCTATCTATCTATCTATCTATCTATCTACTATTTATCTATCATCTGTCTATCCATCTAATCTGTGTGTCTGATTTACCATTGGAACAAAACCTTAACCCTTGCATCAATGGGTTTTCCTTCAGGATTTAGGATTCAGCACTAATTTGTTCACATAGCCAACTTAAATACTTTGCCAGAAGAATTTTGTTTTCAAAAAACTATCAAAATAGACCTTGAAATAGTAATGTAATACTGATATTGTTGGTATTGCTGAATTGTAATGGAATATTTTAAAATGTGGTTAAAAATGACGGATGGGGGGCGCGCCTGGGTGGCTCAGTCGATTAAGCGTCCAACTTCGGCTCAGGTCATAATCTCATGGTCTGTGATTTCGAGCCCTGCATCAGGCTCTGTGCTGACAGCTCGGAGCTTCGGCTTCTGTGTCTCCCTCCGCCTCTGCCCCTCCTCCACTCGTGCTGTCTCTGACTCTCAAAAATAAGCATTAAAAAAATGATGGATGGGATTTTTCATGATTCATTGTATGATACTCTCTATTTTGGATTTTTATTGTCAGTTATTTTTGTTTCATCCATTAAGTGTTATTTATTTATTTATTTTTTTGGTTTTTCTACACATACAAAAAGCATTCATGAATCTAGACATTTTCTATTATATAAATAGATCTTAGTATTTTAAATTTAAAACAGCTTTCTTTTCATCATTAAATTTAATATGTAACCTAAAATAATTCATGGAAATTAAAATAGTCACAGAAAATACACAGATTCATAGAAGCTGTTATACTGTACATGATAGAAAAATAATTATCTGATTTTTGACATTTTTTGTTACAAACATAACCTATCACCCATGTGCTGTCCTACTACTACTTTGGTGGAACCAGCATTTAATTACAGATTCTGAGTTTACTCCCATCACGTAAACATCACCGTTTTTTCTATTTTTATATAGAGATGGGATAACATTTCTCATAATTTATTATATACTTTCCTTTGTCAATTTATTAGTATGTATTAGTGTTTCTGTATTCATTTTGATCTTTCTTCTTGGGTTAATGAGACTGTTTCTAAAAGGTTTGAGGGGTACCTGGGTGGCTCAGTCAGTTGAGCGTCCGACTTCAGCTCAGGTCATGATCTCGCCATCTGTGAGTTCCAGCCCAGCGTCGGGCTCTGTGCTGACAGGTCAGAGCCTGGAGCCTGTTTCAGATTCTGTATCTCCCTCTCTCTCTCTGCCCCTCCTCCAGTCATGTTCTGTCTCTCTCTCTCTGTCAAAAATAAATAAACGTAAAAATTTTTTTTAAAGATTTGAGAATCAAGAATAGCATTTGACAGTCCTTTCTGTGTGTGTGTGTGTGTGTGTGTGTGACCCATTGCTATGTCTTGAAGTGATATGTCTGAATGACCATTACTGTCCTTTTCTAAATTCAACATTGCCATTTAAAACTTATTGTTCAATAGTATTTACTGAATATTTTCTTTGTGCAGAACAGTGTGGTTTTAGGAAACGGTGAGTGGCCTTATTTCTGAGGTGAGACTGAGGAAATTCAGATAATTTGCAGTCATTTGGGAGTGATAAATAGAAAAAAAAATTAAGAAACTTTGTGCACATAAGATAAAGCCTGGTAAATACATATCGACTTCTATATTTACTTAAAATATAAGTTAAAACATCACAATTGTATTATTGTGAAGAAATAGAAGTAGTATTAATGAAATAAGAGTAATGATTTTAGAGTTTATTGCCAGTAAATTTTGGGTCATTATATATATATATATATATATATATATATATATATATATGCTATTTGTACTAGAAGTATTTCATTATTGTTTTAAAAATACTGTAGTTCCAATTTGGTGAAACATTATAAAGAAGAGAAATGTTTTCCCTTCCTAATAGTATTCAGCAGTTCTAAATGTTTGATTTTGAATTAGAATGAAAGATAGGATTTTATTAAGACTGTCTTTTCCAAATAAGTACATGAAGGGCAAGGTACTGGGTTAGAAAAGCTAACAATGGACAATATTCCTGGCCAGTGTTCTGAGATAAAGTGAAGGGAAGATTTGTGGAAGCATGCATTTGTCTCTAGTGAAACCACTTTATAAATTTGGGGGAAATACTGTAACTCTTCTTAGCTTTCCCTTGAATAACCTACATGTGTAGATTGGTCCAGTCATGAGTCATGATTTGAACCATTCGTATTCAAGTTATAAAAGTGCAAAAAAAAAGGCTTTCGACCTTTCTCACTATTTTCTGGCAACATTATTATTTTTATACCTTATATTAAAAAGCACCAGTCTGAGCTGTAAGTTTAAAAAATACATATATGCCGTTTTCAAGTCACACACAAGTTTTTAATGGCTACAGCTATTGCCAAGAATAATCTCAGAGAGATATCACAGAACCTTTTTATATTGTTTTTCTTTTTTCCCTCAACTGTTATGTGCAGAATACTATCAATGCATGGCATTAGTTTGTTCCCTTAATGAGCCTAATTTTTTTGTTTTGTTTTGTAGTTACAATAATCTGTAAATTCTGTACATAGTAAATCTTCAGTGCAGCCACCTTTGGTGTCATAGTAACTTGTGGGATCCAACTGGATAAAAAATTACAACACTTTAAAATTACAATTTAAAGGCTGTGCGTGCGGTAACTACTTTTGAACAAACTATAAACGGTCGTTGTAAGCACATACAATTAAGCTTTGGGGTTTATTTTCTGTTCCCTGGTTAAAGGAACTTTTATCTATTAGTTCAATGCTACCCTTACAGTCTCAGGGTCAATAGGTAATATTTTTAATAAGAAGAAAAACAGGAATGTATTCCTATCTCCTAACAGTGTCCCTAAATTCCTATTTATTAGTTATCCCTTTAATAGTTTGAGTCAACTGCCAGAACACTCATTTTAAAACCATTGTATCATACAGACAGAGTTTTTAAAAATGAATGCCTACAATGATTATTTCAATGTGTATTGCCTTCCCAAATCAGTGACACTTGTGATAGAGTCTATTTGTGAGAAGCAAATTTGAAGTGAAGACTACAGAATAGAAGAAGGTTGAATACATGGTACTAACATAGAGTTAAATGTGTATTTTAGTGAAATTGCTGTTTTCTTATCTCTGTTGCAGAAAGGGAATTTTCAGGGTTTTTTTTTTTTTTTTCCACAATGAAAATGAAATTCTAGGCACTGCCTCAGATAACACAGTTAACCAAATAGAGTTGAACATCTCTAACCGTTTTGTATTGAATGAGTCGCCGGTAGTCCTTGATGTATGTCGTTTATGTGTTTTGTAATAAGATCGTTTACAATCTTACACTTTAGTGACATTCAGAATCTTTTCTTTTGCAGCCATTTCGTAGAGTGACGTTTTCTGTTGTGAGTCAGCCTCAGGACCCACATCAGGGGTCACTGCAGAGTTGCTATGACAGCGGGCTGGAGGAGTCAGAGACACCAAGCAGTAAGAGTTCATCAGGGCCAAGGCTGGGTGCCCTTCCACTCCCAGAGGACAGCTACGAAAGGACCACGCCGGATGGCAGTGTTGGTGAGGCAGAGCATATGGAAAATGGTAGGGGCAAACACAGCATCCACACACATAATCACGCTAGTGAGCCATAATAAGTAGACTCATGAGGCTCAGTCTAAATCCAAAACAAAATAGCTGACACTAAAACTATTGTACCTAAAAAAAATAAATATTTGCTAAAGTCCAGAAATACCAAATAAAGGAACATAACTGTATAGATAAAATTCACCAAACTTGCACCATCATTTTCAAACAACCTGTCAGAAGTAAACACATTTACAAATAAATCAGACTAGTACCTTCTATGAAAAAAACCAAAAAACTAAACAAAATTAACTCATAATACCTAAACGATAGAAACTGATAAAGGTCTTATGTTATTGTTTTCTTCTATTCATTTTTGTCATGCAACTATTTCTTCAACTGCAATTGTCCAGCCTCAGTGAAAGGAAATGACAATAAACACACTTTGCTCAATCCTTTCTTTTCTGACGTATTCAGTAAAGCGTTTTGGAACCTCTCCTTTTGAGTGATAGCTGAAATGGAGTCAAACAAGAACGATGATATCTTATTCTCAAAAAATAGATTGTAAATACTATTAGAACTCCTTGTCATTTAATTATAAGGTTTTTTTTTTCTTCTCATTTTTGTGCAAGGGAAAGAGAAGAAAGCAAATTTTAGGACTCCATATTCTTACCCTTTTGTGAGATGATTCTCATAATTACCACAATTGGCCTTCTCTACACTTTCTTGATGTTATAAAGTTAGACTGCAGATAGTTCTTATAAACTTTTCACATCTGTTTATGTTTCCCCCAAACGGGTGATTTATTTTTTGGATTTCAGGTTATAAGTAAATGTCTTAGGAATAGCTTTGTGTCAAATGATGGAACAGGAAAGTTCATACTAATTTTATGATTATTTCAAATGTAAAAAGAGATTTGGTTATATGTAAGTGAAGGAAGGGGGATCACACACATTATATCTCTGGTGAACACTTGAAATGGATTTGCCTTTCACCATCCCATCACCCAAGTGAAATAAGACATTCTAACTTTTGTTATACACTGGTTTCTTTAGTGATGGTATGCAAATAGAGCATATTAATTCAGGGAAATCTGATTTTTTTTCTGGAAGTTTACCTATGAATATTAAAATCCAACCTTAGAGCGTAATAGATGACAAGTGAGCCCAAGTGAAATTATGGCTAAACTAAATCATGTTAAATAATTAGTTTTCTACATTGTTATCTGGGTGAGAAGATATGATATCAGGATCTGTTGATGGATATCCCTCTTGATGAACAATCCAGAGTTATATGGCATTTGCCTTATGGCTATAAAGGCATGCTTATCTGTGTGTATGGGGGTGTATGATTATGTGGATGGGAGTTTGATGTGCTTTTTAAGAATGAACTATTTTTTAGTATCATTTTAAATGACTACCAAATTTTGGTATAAATTACATTGCTGATGAATATATTTCTAAGGCAAATATGTTTGAAATGCTTTGCACAAAAGTAAAAATTAAGCTAAGATACTATAATAATATTACACATACACACACCTAAGAAGGAAGGAAGGATTGATTTATTTTAAGGACATTCCTATATCTGTGATTACCTTTTGATGTTATCATTTTATTTGTGTTTAAAAAAGTATTTATCTCATTCTCAGCAACCGTATGTATAAGGAAGTATTTATTTATTTTGGGATGTCAGCTTTAGTAACAGAAAGAATTTTGCATCATTGGCATTATAATCACATTTTAATGTTATTTTTCTGTTTTTTTGAGTTTGAGGGGATCCGACCTTTAAAATAAGAAAGAAATGATGAGTAAGAAACATAATTATATATGACAAACACATTATCAGTTACTTTTTAGGAAACATACATGTCATGGAAAACTTAACAGGTGAGCTTGTTAAGAAACTAGAAAGTTTACTGACAAACATTTCCCACATAAGGTGTTTAGTTATTTTTTGTAACCATGTTTTTAGTCTTGTCATCAGCAACGACCATCATAATAGAACTGATTTTTCTGATTTTGTATGTAACTGACACTTGAAATTCAGTTTTATGTAATCATTTGTCATCTGCCAGCCGTGATTCATGTTAGTCTTGATCTATAGGTAATGACAGAAGGAGATGTGATTCACTTTGGGTGATCCAAATGTAGCAGTTGGCATTTGAATAAGTTTTGTTGGGACCAAGTTTTCAGACTACTATCTAGTCATAAAGTACAATTGTATTGCTTGAATTCTGGTAATTTCATCTTCAATATTAATGGATCATTCTGACATAAATAGAATTGGAATTGAAACCTGTCAAGTATTCATTTGTCACCTTTAATTGGAATCCAGGTAATCTGCAACGTTTTGCTTGGTTAGGTTTTAATCAGGATTTGTATTGGATTTTCTATGAAAATACCATTTTGGATGCTGTCCTAGTTCCTAATTATTATTACCTCAAATGTTTTCTTTAATTTTAACCCATGTGAAATAATGTAGTTATAACTGATTTTTGGATTAACTTTCATTGTAAAGTTTGGAAGATAATTTTCCAGTGCAAAAACAACATTCCAATGTCACGACGTGACCTGGGTATACGCTAGAAAAGCTAATGATAAAAATAAGTTGTCACAGATGCTTTAGTAAGGAAATAACTAAAAGTAACTGAAATAACTAAAAGGAAAATTTAAGTAGATAAGTAGTGAAATGCACTTATGTTTTACAAAAGCTTTTATTTGCTTCCTATACTTTAGCATAATAAACACAATTTTATAAAGAGGGCTTGTGGATTAATAGGTTTTATAATAAGCTTTAGCCTACATTCCAACCCACCTTACTGTCAAATGATGAATGAGGTTTTATTCTTTTATTAGCTTAGGAAAAAGAATACACTGTAAGAATAAACATAATTTCGTGAAACCTGAATCTAATAATTCGAATGAGTCCCACCATTTTAATAATTTCAGACCCAGGGTACTTATATCCATGGGTCCCTGGAAAGCGGTAATGGAAATGGTATCATTAAAAAGTATTTTAAGGATTGTTTATGAATTATACATTAATTTATGAAAAAGATCACTAAAATATTTTCTTTTCTCTTTATTATTATCAATAGTATGATTATTTCATGTTGATCTTTCGATAAGATTGGGGAAATTGATTATTTATTATTTCAATAAAATATTCCTAACGGGATAAGGTATTTTAGAATAGGGAGCTCATGATAGGAAGTTTAGTAATGATAAAATACTTGATAATGACATGTTAAAACAATTGGAAACCTACTGGCATAAATTCATAATTCAAGTGAAACCCAAATAGTAAGCTTAAAACCATCATCACATTAGGAGCATACATTGACTATGCAAGAACTTGCCCTTTTCTACATTAGGCAGTTGTCATCAGACTTTCTCACAGAGTGGTATTTAACCTTCGCTTTAGCTCTATTGTCACTATTTATCTTGACTTTTGAATTAATGCCATAGTCATCTTATTCTTCCCAGTCGCCCCCCAGAATTACCTTTGCAAGTTAATTTGGCTTTGTTATATATCATGTAACCATATATAGTGTTCAACAATTCAAATATAAGAAATATTTGACCTCCAATCCCAATTTTGCCATTATGAATGGGTAGGTCACAAACTCCTTCTGGATCTGCTACTAATCATTTGTAAGGCAGTTAACAGAATTAACCCTAAAATCTTACTCAGATCCAACAATCTGTGATTTTTTCTTACATCCCATTTTTCTTATATGTTTTACTTCAAGTCAGAAAAAGTACTTTGGGTCTCTTAGTGAGATGGCAAATGAATTTGAAAATTTGTGCTAATGTGAGCAGGGAAGAATTCTAGGGCCTTCCTTGCAACCTACAAACCGTGCATTTTAATAGTAGTAATGCACGTATGAGATAAAGAAGTCAAGTGAATGAAATTGTGTGATTTCTGACTAGGTGAGTAGAAACGTTGGTACCTAGCAGGTCAACGTGGGAGACAATTTTAGAGCCTCCCTCAAATCACACCATGCAAGAGCCATCTGTAGATTTGACCTGGCTCTGGGTGTAATGCCCTTCAAAACATTAATTGTAATTAAGTGATCTCACAATAGAATGAACACGTTTACTTTCTTGCTTGACAACGTACTTTGATCAGAGTAAGAATGAACAGAAGGTAGAAAATGGTATTTATTTTCCTCTAGGTAAACCTCCGAATAGTATAACATAGACGTAAATTAAAACTGGAAAATAGCCGTTGGTCTGTAAGGCAGATTTCAAAAACTTAAATAAAGTCAAAAAAAAAGTTGACCACGCTAAATGCCTAATTAATTTTCTGCCACTTTATGTTCCCAGATTTTTAAAAGATCATTTTGATATTTATACACTAATATTTTTGAGCGTACCCCCACTTCCAAGCTCTCTTACATTTTCAGAATTGTATGTTAGGCTTAATCATTGTTTCAGTCATTCCCCTCACTCCACATGTGTTCAATAGGGTTTAGAATACATTGTTTTTGATGGTTAGAACATGGTACAGTCCATCACAAAGCCGTTTTGTATATGCTATGTGCTTGTCCTTTGATTTCAGAAATAAATGACAGTATATGTGAAATACCAATTGGAAATGAAGTACCATTTTTATATGAACAAGGATAATGAGGATGGAGACTAACCTCATAACCTGGTGTGGGATAAAGGGTTTTCTCTCTGCTTTTCTCCCATCTATCCAATTTCCAATTCACCTACCCAATGGGGGTCACTTTTCGGGTACCCCCATCTAGTCACTGTTGGTTTGTACTGTTTTCATTTAGACTAAATTAAATAACAAGTCAGTCTCCCATCTTTCCAAAGATGCCCAAATACTTGTTAATGGCAGGAGCGTAATCTCTCAAAACAAATGCCCCACCTATTTTTTTTTTTTTTTTTTTTTTTTTTTTTCCTTCAGGAAGACACTCACATACCCTGGAAAGGATGCATTTCCATGGTTCTGTTTTTCAGTGTGGCACTCTTGTTGCCAGAGTTGGATTGCATTTTCTCCTTTGCTAGTCATCTGTGAAATGGCTTTGTGCCTTTCGAGTATCCCCAAGTCCACCATGCCCCCACTTTTGTAGGGCTTTACTCAGTTGTGCTTTTTCGTGGTGATTAGAGACAGCAAGTAATTACAGATGTTGTCTCCAATCAAGATGTGGGCCGCGGAAGTTTTCCAGTAAATGAGCAGCACAATCCAAAAGAATCCAAAGAAGATACTGTCCTAGACAAGAAGCAACGTTGTCTGTAGAATATAGTAGTTTAAAAAATAGGCTTTGCAACCAGATGACATCGGTTTGAATTCTGGTTTGTCCTCTTAGTAACAGTGCAGTTTTCTGACCTCTCTTAGCCCTGCTTCCTTCAATAGTAAATCATACTATTGTGGGAGAAACTAAATGAAGTAATAGCACCTAATAGTTTATACTTAAATAATGGGTAGCAATAGTTTCACCATATGAACTGATGATAGAATTATTTACTATGATTCAAGTAGTAATGGGAAGTAATTTTGATTATTGACTTTAGGCAGATTTTACATAACACAATAGCTTAATCATGAAAGCATCAGATATGTTTAAGTATATCAAGGATCTGAAATGAAAGGAAGGGAGGATTCTATCCTCTGGCATCAAATCAACCCCACTCTCTGTGCTCTTCACCTTTCAAGGTGGGGATAAGTCATCATTACTTCCTATATTCCTTTCTCACTTTTAAAATCTTTTTACATTTATGCTCAGGGTTCCTGTTGAATGCGTATTCTTCAGGTGTGTATTTCCCTTTGAACTGCTCTAAAATATTCACACTGACAGGGAAAACAAGCTGAAAAAAGTGACCAATTAGTATGCTTATCGAACTCTCAGCCCTTTCTTTTTTAATCTCAGTATTAATAATTAACACTGATAAAATGTGTGGCCATATTACCCTTTTTATTCTAATTTGGTCCTTTAAAACTAGATCACTCTATTGAGCCCTATGACATTTGAGGACAGAATGAGCTCTCATCAAATCTCAAAGTGACTTTAGAGGTCAGTTAGTGTCTTTGTTGCCTTCAGACTCTCAAATCATTTGCTTATCTGAATTCCAGCACACTTGTTAGATAATGCATTCGACGTGCAGCTCCTTATTTAGTTAGGGTATTATCTCCATATTTTTTGCATCCTTTTTTTTTTGCAGATAGACCTTTCTGATTTTTCTCTAGAGTTATGTATAAAAAATTTGATGTTGCTGTCATATGACAACACTCTTAAGCATCTTTTATGTGTCAAAGAAATGGTAGAATTTGTCTGTGAAGTGTAGTTAACCCTCAACCTCAGAAGTTAGTCCACTTATTGAGAAACTGTTTCACTTGAGTATTCTTCTTTGAGGATAAAAGACACTCTGTTGTTATCTCTTCTATTGCAGCTATTTTAAAAAAATAATGTTTATTTATTTTTGACAGAGAAAGAGACAGAGTATGATCAGGGGAGGGTCAGAGAGAGAGGGAGACACAGAATCTGAAGCAGGCTCCAGGCTCCGAGCTGTCAGCACAGAGCCCGACGCGGGGCTCGAACTCACAGATGGAGAGATTATGAGCTGAGCTGAAGTCGGATGCTCAACCAACTGAGCCACCCAGGCGCCCCTATTTTTTTTTTTAATTTATGAAAAGCATTATCTTTTTAAGTAAAGCAAAGTGGAATATTATCCCTGTCTCTTGTTTAATGAGGTAATTATATACTGACAAATCTGTGGTTATTCGTTTGATTCAACAAATGTGTTGAAAATAAAATATGACCAAGGTTCTCTGAGGAAGTTGAAGTGAATGAGAAAGAATCTCTGACTTCATGGTACAAGTCCTTATGTTGGGGCGATACAAACTTGATTTCAATAACTTCACTATAATGTGAGAGGAGGAAACTCATTAGAGGAGTTCAGAGCAGTGAAGTACCGAGAAGGGAGAGGACAAATATACAGATGAAATGATTTCAAATGCACTTATTGGAATTTTTACATTATAAATAACTTCTTGGGCTGGGAGAAGGCCTTAAAATGTTATCTGCATTGTACCCTCTCTTTCTCCCTACCCATTTCTACATCACTTAAAAATAATTATTAAATTGGCCTGGAGGCTTCATGTTAAGCCAAAAAAGTCAAATTATTTGTTTAATTTTTCTAATCAAATTATTGTTTTTTTCCCTTTCATTATCTTCCTTTTGTTCTTGTTGCTAAACGTAATTACTTAGAAAACTCTAGAATTTATGTGGGATGAAATTGGCAGAACACTAAATCCAGGTCTAAACTACAAAACAGATTAAATTTATGTCTGTTCTCGCTCCACTTATAAATATGGATAATTAATAATAAAATGTGTGCTTTATATAAAGTTCTTTCAATCTTAATAAGGGCCTGTAAATAATTTTTTGAAGTTATTGTCTTTTCAGAAGACCAATTATATTACTCAAGTAGATGATTAGATTAAAGATTGGATTAGATTAGTTGTATTTTTTAAAAACTAATGCATTCCTTGTGCTGTGGTTGCAAATTATTTTTGTGATTGCTATCTTAAGTTTCAATCTAAGTTCATGGAGGTTAGTCTTTATGTCATATTCCCTTTCAATCTGAAATATGGACAAAAGGTTGCCTTGTTTCTAAATCTTATTTCGGATACATTTTTACTTAAATGCAGGTTGATTTTTTTTTGACATGAGTCTCATCATTTCTCATTACTGTCCAAAAAGGAGAATTATAAGTTTATTACAAAATGAGGATATGTTTTAAGCACATGCAAATTTAAATTCTTCCTTTAAATAGATTTTCAACCGCCAAAATATGATAATCTCAAAACTCACTAATTTTTGAGACTGTATGCTCAAATGAAACTATGATGAGTGTTATATAGTGTTTTGGTAATAAAAGATAGTAGAGCAGTGTCCTGCTGCTTAAAAACTGTCGACTCATTCATTTCTGTTGCAAAATAAATCTTTTACAATTTTATTTCCACTCTGAAATGCTCATCATCTACATTGATGAAGTCACCAGGGGACCCACATGTGGTCTGAGAAGTGGTATGCTTCTCTGAGGTGGCATTCCTATCAGCCACAGTGCCTAGACTGAATTATGCCCATTGTTTGTATTCAGTATGAGGCTGCATTTCACCAACTCAGCAATTGTAGCAAAAGGTCATAGCAGTCATAGCTGAAAATTTTATACAATGAACAGGGAATTTAGGATATTAAGAGAATTCATCGACTTCAATAACCATTTCTTAAGCATTTACTCCGTGCCCATTCCCATGAGGGATCCAAAGGTGAATGAGACATGCTCTCTAACTTCTAATCATTTGCATATTGTGATGGAGAATGGCATGTGCCAACTTAGATGATTAAAAATAAAGTCGTGAGAGGCTCTATGCAGATTTTAAAATGCATGCTACCCAAACCATAGTATGATATGAGTTAGGGATATGAAAACCCACAGCCAAGCTTTGAAGGATAGGTAAGTAGAGATTTGATAAGTAGAAATATGAGCAAAGTTACAAAGAATAGTGAGTGATGCCAAGGAGACCAATCTGAGAGGGTGGCAAAACTGGGGTGCTACTTTGCCAAACGGGCAAAAATGCGAAGAATAGCCCATTTCCAGGAGAATTAATCTGATTAAGACATGTGAACTTTAAAGTACCTTTGCAAAATTCAGACAATATCTAGAAGACCATCAGAATTGTACATCTGAAATTAGGGAGTATACACAGATAGAAATATAGCCTTAGGAGTTAGTATCACCCTGGTGATTATGAAATCTTGGGAATAGTGAGACCATCTCTTAAACATTTGACACTGGGAAGAGATGATACCCAACATGGAATCTGAAAAAAATGATGAAATATAAAAAAGTAATGGAGAAGTAGGTTTCAGTGAAGGTTCCTGAGAATGATATTTTTTAAAAGCAAAAACAAAATATGGCAGGCTGAGGGGATATTTAGAATTAGGACAGTAGTGGTTATCAAATGTCCAGTGTTGCAGAGATGAAAGAAGTAGACACGTGATCATGCAGACCTTGATAATGAAAGGAACTAGTAAACCCAACTGAGAGACATATTGTTCTCTACATTCTTCTCTTCCGCTGTGCTGTAAGCTGTTTGAGGACAGGGCCTTCACCTTGGCCTAGATATAACTGGAATAATCCCTATACACAGTTATCAAAAAAAAATTGTTGAACTTAGTTGTATGGAATAAGGGCCCAATGTTTCTGATAGAGATTCAGCAGAAGTGAAACAACTAAGGGAACTGAAGACCAGGAAATGTAGTATAAAAATACACTTAAGAATTTCTTTTTAGGTCAAACTAGACAATTATAATGTCATTATCAAAGGTGGGGGCAGGGTTGCATCCCTTGACAGTAATCTTAATTAATTTCTTATCATCTTATGCTCCTATTGTTCAGAATTATTATTTATTTTTTATGAAATTTACTGAAAGTACTACAGAGCCTGAAATTTCTGTAAAGTAGCTTCCATATTTCCTTGAGTAATATATTAGCTACTCTTTTAAATGAGTTTTGGCCTCTTACTTTTATGTTTTGCTTTATACTAGGCCATCATTTGTCCATCTCACTGGCTTGAAATTCAAATAGTGCCTGACTAATTGCATTTTTTGTGAGATCCAATAATTGATAACATTTTCCTGGTCATCATCAAAAATTTTATTTTGTGATTATGGGATTCCTGACACTATAAAAGTGCCATTAATTGTTGGTAATACTGTGCAAATAGATATGCTTCAAAACAGAAAATAATGAAAATACAATTTGGTTGAGAAATAAATTCAAGCAACATAGTACAAGGACTGTCCAAATTCAGTCTATTTTATATGTAAACAACACTACAGAAATGCATGTCAAAGATGCTTACCATAGCTAGTACACCATGCAAAGGAAGAAATGCCTCCAAATATATTATGTGCAAAGACTTACTAATAACGATTTTCCGGGCAGATGTCACTTTTGATGTTGTTTTTATCTAAGGAAGGTCAACCATCAATGTCACATAAATTCATTCTCCTTTCTCTGTGTTCATTGTTGCTTAGTAGGAATTGTGAATAGGGACTTTATTGATAAAACTTGTCTTCCAGCCCAAGGTAATCTAACCAATTGCTGCATAATAATTTCTAAATAAAAATGCCACCTCTATTTAATGGCACATATGTCTACTTGGCTCATCAGAAATCTCTAGAAATATCAATTTGTAGCCTGGTATATGCATTCGCCGTTGTCCTGAAACTTTCAACAGATTGTATGAAAATGTAAGGTGTGCCAAGAGAAGGCTATCTGTCTGATTACCAGGTGGCCTCTAGGTGGTACCTGGAATTTTTTTCTTAATCTAAAAATCCAATTTTTATCAGTGCACATTTTACCAGTGCACAGAATTGTACAAAGTCAAGGCCAGTTCTCAACAATATCACAAGATCCTGATGTTGAACTTGAGCATTAGTTTATTAAATTTTGAGGAGCGTATCCTATTCAAGAAATTGGAAAATCCCTGCTTCCTCTTCAAGACAGTACCCTTTATCTCTAAAGAGACCCAAGGAAAATCGGCAGCATTATCTCTTGAAAGATTGCCTGGTGACGATGGAATCATAAGAGGGACTTTGTCATCCAGACCCACTGAGGCTAGATGACATTTACTGAAACACATCCACCATTGAATGGATCATCTCCGGAAAAATAGATTGCATTGGCTCCCTAGATTCAGGGCATCTTTTAGTACTAGGTGCCAACCAAGATGCTGTGTCCTAACTTGTGCTTGTTGCTTTTGTTGTTTTCTTGCTTTCTGTTCTCTTTAAGGTCATCTCTTAAGGATTTTGCAAATTCTTTCTTAAAATATGTAAATGATTTTTTCAATATCAGCTTTAAGCATGCTTCTATAACCAGACTTCTTTTCATTCCTTGCTTCTGGTCTATTCTGTAAGGTGTCTTTGCATTACCTAAACATTTAACCAATTATTCATCAGAGCTATTGTTTACCTGCATGGTTACTAACAGTTCCTCTTGAGTGTGTGATATCTAACACTCACAACGGTGTATCAAAAATATCTTCTAGACATATACGTAATTTTTTAAATTGTTGTTTCTATAGTCATAATTTCTTGGATGACTCCACCTAAAAAAATTCAATCTTCAAATCTATAAATACTTGAGGAAATTAAGTTTTAAGACCCAATCCTTATTTTTTCCCTTTACTTTGGTCAGGGCAATGTTAACCATACATCATCATCTTTAAATAGGTGATTGGAAGCAACATGTTCACACAGAACTGTATTTTATCAGAGTTCTTTGCCTTAAACTTCCTCCCCTTTATTCGGTGTGATCAATTGTGTTCAGCCTTCACTAGTTCTTTGAGAATTCAATTTTGAGAGGCACTTCTAGTTTCCCGGACAACATTGGTTCATCTCTTTCTTCCAGAATAATGAAGATCTAAAATCTAATTCCTGCCTATTTCAGCCCCAGACTGTTTTCATCCTCTTTCGAGAAATCAGACCCACATCCTTTTCTTTTGTAGCCCATGTCTGAGGATTACCTATGTCCTCAGGATCAAGTCGCTATTAAATTAGTTCTATCAATTGTCCATGGGTTTAGAGGTCCCCATGTGTGTTTTTCTTAAGTAACCACATTTTATTTCAGAGCACAAAGTATAGGACTTTTGACTTGATTACTTAGCCTTTGCTTTTTCTTTTTTTTTTTTTTTAAGTTTTTGAAAATACTAAAGGAAATACATTACTCTTCTTTACCCAAATGAAAAGTTCTGAATTTCTCTGACATTTCATTCCTGAAGGAGGATTAGAGGACTTTCCTACAGATTGACTCCGAGGTTTCATTTTTTTTATTATTTTATGCATTCTAATAACCTTACTTCTTTGCCTCTCCCAACTTCACCATTCCATGCACATTTTCTCCCTTGCAATACCTCATCTATAACATTTTGAGGATCAAATAATTCATTTTCTATACCAAAAGTCATTATATTTTGAGTCCTTTCAGACTATCAAGTTTCTATATTCCTTTTGGGATGGTTTTTAGAAGAGTCTGTCTGTCTTATAAATTTTCAAATTGAAAATTTCCTTCTTAAATCTAACTTAATTCTTCTGTGTAATAATTCAACACGTCAATGTTCTACG
Source organism: Herpailurus yagouaroundi (assembly GCF_014898765.1). Classification (NCBI taxonomy): domain Eukaryota; kingdom Metazoa; phylum Chordata; class Mammalia; order Carnivora; family Felidae; genus Herpailurus; species Herpailurus yagouaroundi. The sequence continues at coordinate 143,275,627 of NW_024412376.1, read as the reverse complement.
TATATTTTGAGAGTAGAAGTTTGAGAGTTTGAGTCTTTGTTCAAGCTCCATTACATCTGCAGGGAAGGAACCTGGATCAATTCACATAATATCTCGTTCACTTATAAAATGTGGACAATAATTATAATAATTACTGTCCAGTCTTCCTCAAAGGTCATTGTTCTGAATACATATTTTTAGGTAGTTAGCATTTAATAAAATTATATCAAATTACTACTTTACTATCTTCACTAGTTACCTTTGCAGTTTTTTCTGCTTCTACAGCTTTTTTTTCACATGAAATCAAACTTGTAATGTTCATAATATTCAGTAAGTGCATGGTTGTTTTCTTGCCTACAAAAAATGTTCACTGGCCTCACTTATATTTTGGCATAAAGATCAGTTGTTTCTTGGTTCCTTTGGAAATCAGTATTGGTTTTCAAGGTTAGAAGCACATGGCTCTCTATGTACTGTGAATAAGTGCCAGTATTTATAATATGATTCTGCAAAAACCATAGACAAAAAATATTAATAGTTTCAAATTTATTTTCTGCAGCTAGATGGCTTCTCTCTTTAAGAAGCCTGCATATATTTTCCTGGATTTATTGTGAAAGAGTAGTAAATGACAGAAACCAGTAACTCACAAAGATATTCATCAAATAATTATTAAAGATCATTCAGTGCCCAGCAACAGAGCAGTTCTTAAAGCGCTGAGATTACAGGCGACTCTCAAATATTCATGGCAGTAAGAAAAGCCTTGTAAAGAGGATCGCCAATCACAGAGTAGTGATAGACTCTGCTAATTAGGCACTGACTCTTAACGCTTATTCACTTCTCCACTTAAACTGCTAATTAAGGCAAATATATTTATAAATGTAGGAATCAACTTTTATGGGGTATTTGAGATTATTTTCAGAATATAATGCAAAACATCCCAATCACAATACAAGTCAAGCATAAAGGGCTGAAAAGATTTTATTACGTTTCTTTATTTTTGAGAGGCTGAGAGAGACAGAGCAGGAGCGGGAGAGGGGCAGAGAGGGAGGGAGACACAGAATCCGAAGCAGGCTCCCCGCTCAGAGCTGTCAGCACAGAGCCCGATGCTGGGCTCAAGCGCACGAACTGTGATATCATGACCTGAGCCAAAGTCAGACGTTCAACCGACTGAGATACCCAGATGCCCAGGGCTGAAAATATTTTAAAGGGAAGTCCTCATGAAGTATCTCCAATGTCAGAGACAAATGAATTACAGACTTATTCACTCCTTGTCACAATTTAACACCCAAGGAGAGAAACACCAGAAAAGAACAATATGCCATAAAGTGGGTAATCTACTTATTTTAAGGTTTATTGGAATGCTGAAGTAGTATTCTTATTAAGTATCTAAAAATAAATGATAAAAAAGGGTAAGGAAAATTGAAATAATAAACTACTACTTTTATGGTACATTAGTGCTAACCTGACTGTTCTGCATATTCATTTGCTTTGTAGAATCACTGAGGAAGGTAATATTATCTGCATTTTATAGATGATGAAACTGGGCAGAAGATATGTAAAATTATGGTTAATAACTGATAACACTAGGTGTTCAATACATAGTAGCTGTTATTATTTATCTTTCTTGCTTTTTGCTATTAGCTCCCCAGGTCTATTTTTGCATTACTGCATTCAAAGTTCATGAAACTTATTGCAGCTAGTACAATTATTTCTATTTTAAAAACATCTTTAAGTAGAAAATTAGTTTCCTTTTATATTTAGTAGAAGCACTCATTTTTTTTATGTAGTTTTGAACAAATCATTGATCTTCTTGGGTCATTGTTTAAGGAAGGCAGTAAATCCATTCCTTACCTATTTTCTTCAGGGACATTAAAAGAATCTTTTTATTTGTGCGATTTATAAAACACAATGCATTTTTTTGTAATTTTGTAAAAGCAATATTGTATTTCATCATTAAAAATCACTCTAAATTGTGGTTTGACATAATTGTTGAGACCTGGGATCCTAAGTAACACAGTCAAGTGTTTATATCATAAAAATCAGGAAGAGGCTAATAGGGTTTTTTTCTCTTTAGAATAACAGAATAATAGACTCAATGTCATGAGCTGCTTAAAGAAATACAGTACTCAAGATAGGGTAAGGATTAATAGCAGGTGCTTTATTCACTGGTTAAACTTGATAGTTATATTTCTTATGGCTGTATCTCATTGGTAGTGCATTCTACACACACACACACACACACACACACACACAGACACACCTTCACTGCACCCTCTGCCAAGGTAGGGAAGGTGCTTCGCTCATTGGGATAATGAAAATGTGTCGTAAAATACAGCATTGGAAGCCTGCTTCTGGGGTTGGTCCCATGACTCCCAAAGACTGTAGAAACAAAGCAATTAACTTTTTAATTATGCAAACCATTCAGTAAAGTAAGCACTAAAAAGATGCTTCAACAGTTTGCTTCATACTGTTAATATTGCCTCAATAATGTTGAAAATTTCAAAAAAAGCTCAAAACAGGCTAAGTGTATAAACTCTTATTAGTTTTTGTGAATGTACTCTTTTTAAGATAAATATAGGAAAATACTTTCATACCCATTTTGCTAACTTCAGAACTATTAAATTGTGTTAAATAATATGATTTTTATATTTTATAATGAAACTAGAAAATATCTTCGCTATTTAAAGACTTGGGAACACATATTTTTAACTGCAACACAAGGCCCCTGACCCCCTAGGAAATATTTATCTCAAATATGCTTATCTTTTGATCTAAATTATTGAACTTGCTTAAACTTGCTGTAGAATAAGAAGCTTACTTAGATACGTGACAAATTAAGATAAATTGGAAAAGAATTTTGGATTCACTGGCAAAACAAGTTAACGGGCATATATATCATCCATAAAAAAGAATTTCCAAATCCCTTTCACTCAAGTATTATATCTTGTTATATCTTTTGGTAGTAGCGAGAAGACATGGCTTACAAAGGTAGATCGATGATTCGATTGGTGGCAGCATTTACAAATTGTAATTTGTTTTTCATGCTAAAATAAGAATATATATTTTTAATTTGACATATGGAATCGCTTCATGTATTTAGAAATATACAGACACAAAAGATGGTGCATATTTCAGTGTGAGATTAAGTAAAAATACCTGTAGAAGCTGGCATATTTAATTCGCTAATGATTGACCTAGTCCTTAAGCAAGTGAAAAACCCCATCTGCCCCTGCTGTTTATTTTTAATTATCATATATGTTTTAACATCAGTGCCATGGTCTTTATTTCCTTCTATGGGAAGAAGGCAGGGCATTTCTGAAATGATTAAGGCAGTTCTCTTGCCTTGAAAGGGGAAAACAAGAACAGAAATGTAATATAGCTACATGGAGAGATGCCTGCCTCTGAGCTCTTTTCATTTTAGCAGGTTGAGAAATATTGCTGCATGTTATGGCTCAGACACATATTCTTTCTAAACGAAGGTTACTGCCATTGATTTCAAAGAGCAAAAGGATCCATTATAATATTTTTTGCACTTCATTTAGCTAGTCTCCTGATGGATTGGACTTCATGAACTACCTTCTACTTGATGCACCTTCCTAAACAATTTTGAGGACAAATAATTTATTTTATGGCTCACCATGAGGAAAATTTGACTTCCCAGTTGCTGCGTATTTCAGATTTTCATTTTGAAACTTACAAGCAAACAAAGGAATCTCTGCTTGTTCACTTGGGAAACACGCAGAAACACACTCGTGCATATACACGCACCATCCCTGACAAGCTGGGCTGAAAAGACGGAAGCCTATCTTGGAAAAAGTTTGAGTAATAAATTAGGTCTTCAGAAAGATTTTCTTTTGGAAATGTTCTATTAGATTACAGTCAATAGTTTCATCAGCTGTAAACATGAAAGCCTCCTACAGTATTGAGACTTCATATTTTAAAATGAGTCATAGGTTCTTTAGTAAAGTAAATTTTATTAAATTGCAAATACAAAACTTGTTGCACATGTTTCTGTAATTTTGGATAATCTTCTCTCATTCTTTATCACGCCAACCTGGAATTCAGTATAATTCTTTAAATAAAACAGCAACCCAAAGACCATAAGGCTAACTTATGCCTAGAGTTTTCTAATGCCTTCTACTGCTTTTCCTCCCTCGAGAATAAGGTGTATTTCTATCTTTTCACTATACAGATTTTTGGACTGTAGTGATTAAGTTAAAACAGCTGTATGTTAATTTAGAGCATTCTCAAATATCGCCTCAAGGTTATTTCACAGGATTGCTCCAATGTTTCCTCATTGCAAAATATCCTTGACGCCTAAAGGCTCGGTTCTCCTTACGAGAGGTTTTGTTTTTTAATATCAGCCTAAAAATCCTCGGGAGCACTTAGGCCTGGAACTACTCATATCCAGCAACAGGTCTCAACAAGAAACCGTGCCTGAGACCAAAACTGCCGGAGTTGGTATTTCGAGTTTCTGTTGGAAATGTAGGATAATCTGATGTAAATGTACCAGTTATTTACAATAGCAACTTCAGCATGGTGGCCTGTGAAACCCTTCGTGCTCTTTCTCTCTGCAGTAGCACACGGCCATAACTGCCCCCTGCTTCTGTAATGCTTGTTATAAGAAAGTCCTTCTGATGACACTGGTAATATACCTTCATGGAGGCAATGCAAGATAGACCCGACCGGTAACCGAATTCTCTTTAATAGTGAATAGTATTCTTGTGAGACTCAGCAGAGTGATTTTCTTTCAGAGTTAAGGGTTTTATGTTGAAATAGTATTTATTTATTTATATTATTGAACAGTCTCACTGCTATGGCTAAGAAAATTGCTCCATAAAATACTTGGTAATGTAAATGTGAGAATGAAAGTTATATATCTGGTGATTTATTAAATTTATGACTTGTTGGAACATGACTGTCTCTGTAAAGACATCGAAGATACACATTGGAGAATATTCTAGCAATGCCTTGTAAAAATGGGACGCCGTTGTAATTTGAAATCTCAAAAGCAGGAACCGTTGTAGAGGTATGCCTTCAGCATTTCTAAGTTTGCGCGACCTGACGTTGCAAATCTAAATTTGATGTAGGAAATTTAGGATGTGCGTTTAGTTTGGAAAGCATTCATGTGTTTATCTCTTTTGATGTATGCCATTCCCTTACCTGTTTCATTTATTGGCAAGGAATAGGAGGGTCAGTTAAGAGTAGGAAGTGAATTGGATTTATGTTACAGGGAAAACAGACCAAGGTTGATGAACACAAGCCTAGAATTTGAGATCACTGGTCACCCCAGAATGAGGAATACTGGCCTGTAGGCAGAGGAACTCAGGGCCATAACGAATGTCCTGGAAGTACATTTGTCATAGTGAAATATCTTTAACTTATTTCATTTCCTAGGAATTACTTTAAATGTTTTGGTCCACATTTCAAAGAGGATATATGTGTATATATATATATATATATATAGTCATAAACTTAAAAAAAGTTTTTATCATCACATTTTCTGAATTGATTTTGATTGAAACTCTCTTGAGAAATTTAGTGTATTTGGCCCATAAAATTTTTACTTTGAAAAAGGGGATTTCAGGATTCTTTTTATAATAACCCCCCGTTAACGGAAATGTTAGCAGAATATTTGAAAGACTCAAAAAGGTTTAGCCACACAGTAGAAGAGTTTATGAAATTATCTTTTTATAAATAGAAAAAAAACAACAGCTAAATACAAAACAATATTTTGTGCTTTTTATGCAAATAGAATACACCGAGACAAATATTTAGTTTCTCCTTATGCAATATTCTTAAAATAGATATAGTTATTGTTTTTACAATAAAATGCATGTGGCGTATGGTTTATTTTCAAGTCCCCTTCCCATCCAGGAAATGTATTATTTAACTGAAATATAAAAGAACATATATGTTGGGGGTGGTAGTGAAAGAACAGCTTCTTCACATATATTAGCAGACCCATATGCTGTTTATTAAATTCGATGCTAGTCAACCAATTCAGAGAGCTGACTGAAATAAAAGGAAATCAGCAAATTTGCAGAAGTATGAAAACATGTGCACGTGTACTACTCACGCAGTTTTATCATCTGTCAGATTCCTCAGGAGTATACCATATTTTTGTAGGCTTGAAATAAAACATTATGAATTCATACATATATAATGAAATAAAATATATGCTTTGAGGGAATAGCATTGCCCAAAGTTGACATTTTTGTTCATGTAATTTAAATGACAGTATTAAAAAGGGGGTTTTGTGTATTAACTGAATACTAACTTAGAGCATGCTTCTTATCTCTTTGGTTGTACATGAATGTGTTGAGAAGAAAATAATACCCAATTTTTTTTTCTAAGCATCTGAAATGTTTTATAGTCAAAGAACAACTTATGTTTTAAAAATAAATTAAAATACATTAAGAGCAGTGTGCAAGTATTTCAAATAAAGGATAGGGTGAACAGACTGTTTTATTTTCCTTCCATTTTCCTTCCATATCTATGAATAATCGTTCCTTGAGGTTTAAAATTATAAATAACAGTACAGAGTGGAGTTATTTCAACTTTACAAAGGAAATCATCCATTTTTTTCCCTTTTTCATATTAGTAAACTCAAAATGGCTTTGCATAGCTTCTGCTAATTTTATTCAAGACTGAAGCATTTTTGACCAAAAACACGTTGCCAATTGTTAGTAGATTATTACATTTATGTGGCTAAATTCACTCCGAATTGACAACTGTTGTTTGACTTGGCAAAGTTAGAATATGGTAGTTGGTACTAAAAGGAGAGAAGTAGCAAAAAAAAAAAGTTGTAAAAAAAAGAAATATTTCAATGAGGAAACTATAAGCAAATCATGCTGTAGGGAAGGATGGTTTGAGTAAGGAGATTTTATCCTCCAGTTATCACTGAAGGTTGGTTACATCACCCCCTCCCATACAGGCATGCAAATGGGGACCAGAAAAATGGAATTAAAAATTATCATCTAATATTTAATTTCAGCTGTTAGGACGGTCATTTGTAAGTCCGAGATGATTAGAGCTAGGTGGAGTTACTTACCGGTCCATTCAGACATGGAGTTTTGCTATGTCTATATTTACAGTCAGGATTTGAGAGGTTATAAAGAGCATGGTTGATTTTTATGATATGTAATTTTTCACGAGAAAATTCTCTTGCAAATAAACTCTAGAATTATGTGTATGTGTACAGAGTAGAAGTATTTATTCATTCATTCATTTTTTTATTTAATATCTTACCTTCTAGACTTCATGCTACATGAAGACAAAGACCATGTTTTCATGTTTATTATATCTCCAGCTACTAAGGCAGTGCCTGGCATAGAGTAGAGTTTCAGTAAATATATGCTGAATTAATTAAAGAGTAAATCAGTCTTCTCTCAGCCAAGGTCCACCCATGATTTCCATTGTTACCTTGGTTCTTATGCTTTATTTTCTTTGCTTGTTCTTCTGATAACAGTCTGTGTCGAACTATGGTGGTGGAGAAATTAGTCAAAATGATTGGTGTAAAACATACCACATCAGAAGAGGGACAGGCTAATCATAAAGTCTTTGTAGAGTCTTGCAAACATTCTTACTTAAAATCCACATTGGTGATCAATAGTGTGTACTACAGTTAATGATTATACATGAAATGAGATATTTATCATGTTTCATAAAGGTCTAAACCTGGGACATGGTGAAGAGTAAATGCTGTATTTCAATGTATATTTTTCTCCTGTGTCCTGGTTGATAGAACTAAGACATATCAACAGAAATATTTACTTTTGTAGTTGAGATATTATTCTTTTTAGCAGTCTATTTCAAGGACCTTGAACATCAAAGATAGCATCTGGATGGTATACACCTAACATAGGGAAAAATTATAATATTCTTTGCATGCCATGCTCTCAATAAAAGTATTTTCTAGATAAATTGACACTGACTAGTGGACTTTATGAATCTACTAATTATCAGCTACAGGTTAAGAACATCACAATTGCTAGTTCAAATTATTCATACATTTCCCATATGGGATTGGCTATATATTTATTTATATATTCATTTATTCATTTACTACTAAAATATAATTGAAATCTGACTTCAAAGACAACTAACTATAAGGTTCAGATCAAGGAGGCCCCTATATGCCACAGAAGAGACTGGTTAAATTTCTGTCTTAAGTAAATTTTCCACCATCTATGTTATTCTTGACACATTTCATTCTATATTTATGAAGATCCTGGAATATTTTGTTGTTGTTGTTGTGTTTTTTTTTTTTTTTTTTCTAAAATGGCAGTTTGATTTACTTTCCACCCCCTGAGAGAAGATAGGATGACACTGGGTGGAAATCAAGATCGATGGGTTTGCTAACTAAGGTCTGCATGAGAAGGGATTCTCTGAATTTTCCAAGGTAGTTCTACTTATACTATTGCATTCTTTTATTTTTTACGTTTTTTAAATATTCATTTTTGAGAGAGAGAGGTAGAGAGGTAGAGAGAGAGGGGGACAGAGCATCTGAAGTAACCTCCATGCTGACAGCAGTGAGCCTTACGTTGGCCTCAAACTCATGAACTTTGAGATCATAACCTAGCCAACGTTGGACACTTAATGGACTGAGCCACCCAGATGTTCCTGTATTTCTGTTTTTTTAATCACTCATATTCACCTTGAGCTTGTGTAACAATTCTACTTCATTACCGCCCCTTCGACTCTTGTTTATAACTTCTATCCTCTCTCTCTCACCTCACTCTATAGTCTTAGCGTGGTAACCAGTTCATTATCCTTCCATTTGTGACCAAAAATGGTATGTTACTGAATGTGATAATTAACTGTCACACGTGAATATACTTTACATATTTCATCTCACTTAATCCTTGGGACATTTTTTTTTTACTGTTTCTTTATTTTGAGAGACAGAGAGAGAGCAAACAGGGGAGGGGCAGAGAGAGAGAGGGAGAGAGAGAATCCCAAGCAGGCTCCACACTGGCAGCACAAGCTGACATGGCTCTCGAATCCACGAGTTGTGAGATAATGACCTGAGCCGACATCAAGAGTTGGGCACCCAACTGACTGAGTCACTCAGATGCCCCAAGTGGGTCATACTATTACAGCTATAAATTCTTAATTTGTAGATTTTATTTGTTCACAGGAGAGCAAATTGTGGCTCACAGATCTTAGGTGATTTGCTCAAAGTCATGCAGCCATGACTGACTGAGTCATGAGTGGCTGAGATGGAGTTTGAGGACAATCTATCAAACAAAAGCACCACGTTCTTTCTAATTATTACAACCTGCTGTGTCTCGTCGTACCCACCCCCCCCCTTATTTTTAATGAAATGGTCTTAATCTCTTTCTTCTGCATCCCTCCCCTGCTGACCAATTTTTTCTTCAAAGCCCACTGCAGTTATGACCTCTTCTGTGAGGCCTTGTTGATGCTCTTGTCCTTAGCATTTTGTGTGTCACACATCCATATGAACATATATCCCAAACATATATCCCATAACAAAATCATCATGGGTGGTTTTTTTGGTTTGAAAAAAATATGGTAATAATTTGTCATAAAAATATTTTATTTATGTCACCATGAAATGGACCTATTGTGGCTATTTTCAAAGATGTTTACAATTAATTATTTTTCAGGTGTCTTAGTTTAAGTTTTGAATATGATGAAAAACAAAGATGATATATTCCACATAAAAAAAAAAAAAAAGCATTTTGGGTCCTCTACAGCTTTCAAGAGTTTAGAGAAGTCCTGAAACCCAAATGTTTAAGTTCCTCTGACTGAATCAGTAACTAGCACAGATTGAACACTCGTTAAATATTTGATGAGCAAAATTGAATTATCAAATTGATATAACAACATTCATTTGCAGAAATGATTAATGTCTTACGTGGGGACTTAGGCTTTCTATAATTTTACAAGCTGACTCCAACAATTGTAAGTTAGGAAAAGAATGAGCAAAATCCACATTATAATGCAATTTTACAGGGGCTCCTGGGTGGCTCAGTCCTTTAAGCATCCGACTTCATCTCAGGTCATGATCTCGTGGTTTGTGAGTTGGAGTCTAGCGTCGGGCTCTGTGCTGACAGCTCAGAGCCTGGAGCCTGTTAGGATTCTGGGTCGCCCTCTCTCTTTCTGCCCCTCCCCCACTCATGCTCTGTCAACCTCTCTCTGTCTTTCCCTCTCTCCTAAAAGTAAATAAACATTAAAAATAATTAAAAGAAATAAAATGTATTTTCACATTTTATTTTGATTTCTTGATTTCTTTTTAATATAATTTGTTGTTAAACTGGCTTACATGCAGCACCCGGTGCTCATCCCAACAAGTGCCCTCCTCAATGACCATCACCCACTTTCCCCTCTCCCCCATACCCCCATCCACTCTCAGTTTGTTCTTTGTATTTAAGAGCCTCTTGTGGTTTGCCTCCCTCCCTCTCTGTAAAATTTTTTCCCTTCCTTTCCCCCATGGTCTTCTGTTAAGTTTCTTAAGAGCCACATATGAGTGAAAACATATGGTATCTGTCCTTCTCTGGCTGACTTAAAATATTTTTACATTTTAAAGTAAACTTCAAATATTAATTATATCAATTGAGTGAAATCATGTATTAATTAAATTTAAAATTGTAAATGAACATTATTCAGTGCATTAATCAACAATTAACAGTTAGATTGCTGGTTTGCATAATGGACAGAGAGGCCCATACTATTTTTTCATGTTTATTTTGTTATTTTGAGACAGAACGAGAGAGCGCATGGGTGGGGGAGAGGAGCGGAGAGAAAGGGAGAGAGAATCCCAAGTTGACTCCACTCTCACCACAGAGCCCAATGACCGATGAGTGGTGGTGTTCGATCCCATGACCATGAGATTTCATGATCTGAGCCAAAACCAAGAGTTGGACTCCCAAATGACTAAGCCACCCAAGCACCCAAGTGGGTAATACTATTATAGCTATAAATGGTGAAATTTACAGGTAGAGCAGATTTGTAAAACATGAGGAATTTGAAAATAAGCAAAATATCATAGATTTGCTAGAAGCTTTATATAATATTTTAATGCAACTAAATTTTGAAATTTTAATAAAATTGTCAAAAAATGTATCATAACTCCAGATCTGTATATGGCAAAACTCCCATTGTCACTATGAGAGTAAATTTTTAGGAAAGAGTGTGTAATATAAAATAAAATTAATGAGCATCTTCAGTTAAAGAGAAAAGAGCAAAAGGATATTTCATGGTTTTGCTTTAGAGTTAAAGAAATTTAAACATCATATGCTAGCATTAATACACCCTATTTTGAATGCATATATATCAAACTCATTTAAAATGCAATTCAGTATTAGTAGCTGAGGTTTACACTTAAATGCTTTTTATACTATTTCCTAATTTCTTCATTGTACAGTCATTTACCAAAGCTGGATTCTGGTAATAGCGAACATTTTTACTTAGCTGATTTATATTGCCCTTAAGCTATGCAAGCTATGCTTTTAAATCTTAGGAGTACAAAATATAACACAGGAGTCTAGAAACCCATTCTTAACACTTACTAATAAGAACTGAATAAAAGATTAACAGCTATTCTTTTATCTTAAATCGTTATGATTTTTACTGATTAAAATAAAACATCAGGTGCTGCCTACACAATACTATTTCCCCCTTTGCATTTTCTGGCTTTTCCTTCCTTGTGCTCTCAGTAGTTAAGTTTGACAAATAACCTCATTCAAGGTTTATATGTATAATATATACATAATAAATAATGGATTTATAAAATAAGTACAAAATAAGATGCATTTTGCAAGGAGTTCATTGGATGATGTCATGTTTGCAAAGCACGCTTTTTTTTTTTAATGTATTTATTTTGAAAGAGAGAGTGAGTGAACGGAGGAGGGGAAGAGAGAGAGAGAGAGAGAGAGAGACTCCCAAGCATGCTCCATGATGTCAGAGCAGAACTGCACATGGGGCTCAAACCCACAAACCCTGAGATCATGATGTGAGTCAATATCAAGAGTTGGATGCTTAACTGACTGAGCCACCCAGACACCCCTGCAATAGCACCATATTACGAATGCTACAAGAACAGGTAGTGTTCCTTCTGCAAAAGTTTTCAGGTTCCACCTCTCTCCATTGCCCGCATGGGAGATCTTAACCCTGTCACACCAAAGTGAACACAGACAACCGGGCTGGCGTGTCCACACGCCAGCCCTGCCCATATACACAAGGACACTAACATTATGTTTATTAAAATACCCTTTTTGATCATTATTTAGCCTCTATTAGCAAGAAGGAGGATGAAAGAAAATCAGAACCATCTCGTTGCCCAGAGCATGGTTTCCACAGTGTAATACACTAGACTGCTCATCTTCAGTAGAGACTTTGGGTAGGAATGTGCGAGACTGTGGGGAAGTTTTAGAGTTAGACCCAGAGCTGAAATATGTTTTCTAATTGTTAGAAAAAAAAATTGTTTTTAAGATGGACCTTACAAAGAGGATAAAAAAAGCAATAGCGTTATCAGGAATGTTTACGCAGTGTGGTAAATAGTCTTTTCTCATATGTCCTTGTACCAGACACACTGGGGTTTTGAGAAAAGCTTAAGACATTAAATAGAGAACAGCAGTCTCACGGGCCAAATTAATCTTATATTGATAGATGCGTCTCTTCAACATATCAAGGTGTCTTCTTCTTCTTCTTTTTAAGTTTATTTGTTTATTTTGAGAGAGAGAGAGACAAGAGGGGCAGAAAGAGAGGGAGAGAGAGAATTCCAAGCAGACTCCGCACTGCCAGTGAACCCAATTTGGGGCTCAATCTCACTAACCATGAGATTATGACCTGATCTGAATTCAAGAGTCAGACACTTAACCTACTGAGCCACCCAGGCGCCCCCATCAAGGTGTCATCTACGCTTCCTTCCATTGCACTGTCTATTCTGGTTGGAGTCACTTCAGACCTGCCAGCACTCAACACCCTCCTTTCCACATAATGCCTTTGGTTGCATCAGCTTTCCTTCCTGCAAGCTGCTTCTTTCTTCTATCCTTTACCCTTATCCTACTCAGTCTTTGAGAAGAAGCTCAGCATCTGTCTTGTCAAAGTTTGCTCCCCTCATCTCTTCTCTTGTAACTTCCAAGCGCTACAAAGTTTGACCCTTAGTTTTGATCCCCACCTAAAGACTGGAATCCTTATGTTTATGAACCAAGACTTGTGCCTTATTCTTCCGTGTGACAGTTCAACATTGTGCTCTCCGTGCTTACTTCACTCAGTCACACGCCCATGAGTGTGTGTATCTTAATGTCAGTATTTCTACCTTGATTATATATTTTTCCAAAAATCGAAATTAGGAGAGGCTGACTTTACAGTGGGCTGACCCATGGTATTCTCTCTGATGTCATTGTTGTTCCATGTATGTGACAGAGAATCCCTGTCCTTTAGGAAAAGCAGTCTCATTAAAACCCTCTAATGTCAATTCTGCTCAATAATAATTACACAGTATCTCTCTGTCCACTTTTTGTTTTCGTTTTTTATTCAGGTGAAAATCTAGCTTATATCGTTGTCCATAAGCAGATTCCTACCAAATACCCTCTTAGTGCCAGAGATCATTTTATTCCCCTGGCTTCTACCTCTTACATATAAAGAAAAAATAGCTCTTAATTTTGCATTATTTAATCCATAATGTTCCCTTCTCCAGTCCACGAATTCATGACTCTTTAAAATTCCAGTTTATGGGGCGCCTGGGTGGCGCAGCCGGTTAAGCGTCCGACTTCAGCCAGGTCACGATCTCGCAGTCCGTGAGCTCGAGCCCCGCGTCAGGCTCTGGGCTGATGGCTCAGAGCCTGGAGCCTGTTTCCGATTCTGTGTCTCCCTCTCTCTCTGCCCCTCCCCCGTTCATGCTCTGTCTCTCTCTGTCCCAAAAATAAATAAACGTTGAAAAAAAAATTTTTAAAAAAATTAAAAAATAAATAAAAAAATAAAATTCCAGTTTAACCTTTTCAGTTACTATTCTATGTGGTTCCAGTTATTTATAAACTCAGCTATTTATAAAATCATTTTATATTACTTGTTACATCTTGAAACGTTGTACTATTAGTGTTATTTTGTGTTTTATGTGTGTGTATTTATTTTCCAAAATTTCTCATAAGTATATCTTTGGCTATTTTTGTATCTTCCACAGTATAGTGCTAATTTTCAAATCTATTACATCATAATAACCTATCCTTCCCAAGGTCTAAGGAAGAATTTACTATATACAAAATCCTTAGGGTATTAGGCAGCCACACACAAAAAAAAATACTGTACTTTATGCTGCATGCAAGAACCTTATAACAAATTAAGAGCATGTGGATCCTTTTTCTTCTGGCTTGAGAAGTTCCCACATTTGGTTCTTCCAAAGGCAAAATGACGATTCCAAAATACTCTTTCAGGAATATTTAAATATAGGAATAATTAGGTTTATTTTTTTTCCTTACTTTGATATTACTGGAATATGTAGGTTTTAATTTTAAGAGGGAATTTAAGGTTTAAAATATTATGTGAAATAACAGTATTCTTAAACTTAAATACAAAATTTGAAGATTATGAGAAAAAACAAAGCTATAAAAATATGTTTAAACCTATCAGATACAAATTAAATTGTCTCCTTTGAGGTTTTCTTTTCTTCTTCTTTTTTTTTTTTTTATTTCAACAGGCCTAGACTGCATATGCCTTCAGAATTCTTTGATGCTAATCTCTTATGATAACCAATTAGTTTCTAAATTTCTCAATTCAAGGGCTGACTAATATTACTGTTGCCTAATCATTAGGTGGGTCATGTTACTTTAAAAAGAGATGATGGCTAATAGTAAGCAGTGTGTCAAGAATCAGAGGAATTGAGAAATTGGAAAATTTGGAGACACCCTGTCTAAACAAGATTAAGATAAAACCAAAAGGATTATCATGCTTCTAACCCCTCAGATCTTTGTGATAGCTGCATTCCTAAATGTCAGGATTAAAGGATAGAATCACATTCAGAGTGCAGACATGTATTCATGAAAATCCCTGTCTTTAAACAAAAATTCAAGAATGTCCCAACCAATCCATAATACACTAAGACACGTATTGGGGTGAGGAGTCAATTTTTTTTTTTCACAAAGAAAAATTAATTCCCTCCTATTTTTCATTTTCTACAATATTTTTCTTTTCTGTCTTACTATTTTTTTTTAAATTTGGAATTCAAATTTTAGAGGAGCCTTGATTCGCAACAAAACTGAGAAAAAGGTACAGAGATTTCCCAGATACCACCCCCCCCCACATGCACAGCTTTCTCTGTTATCAACAACCCCACCACAGTGGAACACCCCTTATTTTCTTCATAAAACTGTGCATATCTTTTTACAAGTTTATTTCCACTTTGTATAAAAATGTCTCTAAATAGCGTAAAACAATTACTTTTCATAGGTAGTGTGTATCTAAATACAAACCTACAAAACTAAAGATTAAAAACAATTACAAAGAACAAAATCGAGTAGCAGTGTTTGGTTTTCAGGTGTGGTATGATCTCATATATTGGTATATGAAAGCAATCACTATTAAAATCCAACTTGTTTACCATTATCAACTGTTTTTAAACATTTCCATTTTACTTCTTTTTATATAACTCATATATTTACTTTTCAAAATGTACATATGATCAAGATTAAATCATGTCTACAACATATAATTAGAATGTAAGCCTTTTCTTTTTATGTTTTATTAGTTACACCTCTTGCAGTGCATAGGAATTTTAAGTTTAATTCTTTTTTATTAAATTCTTTTTTATTAACTTAATAAATTGAAGTTGTTTTGATATCAGAACTACATCCCCTTAGGAGAATGTAAGAAAGAAAGTTGGTTGGGAGCCAGTTATGTAGCAACTGGGTAGAGGCAGAATGAGGAGATGATAATGATCCTACTGTGTGTTGGAAAAATACGTATATGTTTGGTATTGTTTATCTTATATAGTTTTTTTTTTCTTAAACCTGGTGTAAAGAAAATCTATACCCAAATATCAAAGAGAGAATAAGATATTGCTGTTATGTGTAGTAGCTCCCCGTATCCCTAGACTTGGAAGATTTTGGTCGTAAGAATGTGCCCACTGACAACGTTCAATATACAATACAATACAATACAATGCAAAATACAATAATTTGCACAAGTGATTCTTGAAATTTGTCTAGATTTTAAGAAAGGAAAGAAAGGAAACAAAATCAGAGTTTTTGGAAATTGTTTTATTGGCCAGGTCTATGGATGGACACCATTGTGTAGGGACTGCTGATTTTCCCTTTACATATTTCCCCATCTCCCTTCCCCAGGTGTTGCTGCCATCACTACCTTTCCCTTCCTCCCCTTTCCTCATGGCAAGACGCATGGAAGAAGAGTGCTGTTAAGGCCTCTCCATTAAGCAACAGGTATGGCGGTTCTCATGAAGCAGTGAAGCTGCCCCTCTCTGCGTTCTCCATTCATAGTGTCTCTCTTTTACATTTAGAAGACGAGAGTATACACCACACAGAGTCTCCTGATGTGGGAGAGCTGTTCGACCTAACTCTGTATTTACACATTTCGGCATGCTATGCATTTCAGAATTCCCTGCGCAGTTAGAGGTTTTGTTTTGTTTTGTTTTTTAATGAAAAGACTACGGAAGAATTAATGATACAATTGTTGGAAAAACGTGTGATGTGGGTTCCTCAGCTCGTTATGTAGGAAAGAAATGGAACTTGTATGTTTATGCCACTTTCAGCCTTACACGAACAATATATATATATATATATATA